>NW_017675236.1:0-40738 GCF_001879085.1 Nicotiana attenuata | reverse complement strand
TTTCTTTCCATTTTTAACTTCTGGTTTTCCAATCTGTGAAGCCATTCTCGAATATGAGATTATTATTTTTTCGTTTTTTGTTTTAAGAAGAAAGAACCGTTTAGTTGGTTTGAGGTGAGAGGACCCGATTTTTCTTGCTAAGAGGGGAATCTGATTCTTTTTTAAAGAAGAGAGGAGTGAGCTCTTTTTGAAGATGATGAGGGAATGCAGAAGAAGGGGAAAAGCTGCGGCTCTTCTTCTATGTGTTAGGTCTGATCTTTAGGTTAAAAAAAATGGGTTTTAAAAGGAGGGAAAAAAAATGGTCGGGTCATGGGTTTTTGGGCCTGATTTGGGTATAGGATTGATTGGGCTGGATTGGGAAAAATTGAGTGGGTCTTTAATTAAAATGACCAATTTCACAAGACAAAACATTTTCCCAATTCTTTCTTTTATTTTCTAATTTTTCCTTTTCTTTTAGTTAAAATCCTACAACTTAAAAAAAAATCCTAAATTATCCAAAAGTGTGAAATTAAACTAATTAGCTAATTATAAAATTATAAAAGCTACTTAATCCTAAAAGAGAAAAAATCAATAAAAATAGAAAGTGTAAATATGAAGTATTTTTTGTGATTTTCAATTTTTTTTTATTTTTTATTTATGAAACAAGTAATTACTAGCTAATTCTAAAAAAAAAATCCAAATGTAATGCATGATATTTTTTTGTATTTTTTTCATGATTTAAATAAAACTTAAACATGCACGAAATGCATAAAATTCTACAAAAATTCCTAAAATGGAAAAAAATTAACAAAAATCTTTTTTCTTGGGATTTTATAGGAGTATTTCGTATAGGGCAAAAATCACGTGCTTACAGTCGTCGTCGTCGTCGTCGTCGTCGCTCACTCGCTCGGCTCGGCTTCGGATTCGGATTCGGTCAATTGATTGATTAATTTTTTGGATCAAATTTATTTATTAATAGTAAATATTAACGTAATATTATTAAATATCTGGTTTTTGTAACGGAAAATTAATATTAAATCCAAATTATCCGTTTTTTGTAATGGAAATGTAATTTCCTCAACGTTTGAATTCCCTTTTAATTTGCATAAATGGCCATTTACGTATGGCCATTTTACATTACTGACCACTGAAGAGTTGCACCTCTTCGTTTAAACTCAACAGGTCGGGGCTATAAATAGCAGTCCATTCTCTCAGATTTTCCATACGAAAATATGAATTCTCCTCCTTTCTTCTGCATTGTTTTAACTACAAAGAAAGCAACAGTAAGTGTGATTTGCTACCGATCATTGTGTTTGCTAAAACACTGGGGTTTGAAGTACCGCTACACCAGTGTGTAATTTGTTCTATCCTGGGAGGAAATAATCCACAACCTCGGGTACTAGAAGGGGATTAAGTTCCTTAAGGAAACACTGTGAATTCTGTGGGCTTAGATTAAATTTTGTTTCATTTACATTTCTATTCATACGTTATTTTATCTTCTCCAGAATTATATTAGAAATACAGTTTACTAACAAGCTTAAGGAACTTAATTATTTTCTGTATTTGTGTTATACTCACTGTTCTGGAGACTAAAACCTTTGTGATTTTCTACTCCAGTTTTGGAGATTAAAGCCTTCGTGGCGATTTTTTTCATTGGAGATTAAAATGTACGTGATTTTAACGTTTGTCTGTGTCATTCTTTTACAGAAATAACAAATGACAATGGGAACCAGATTGTTCCTACGGTGACTGCCAATGCATTGACAAGCTGAACAACACCGACATTGGCACCGGCAGAAAAACCTGAAAAATCTTTCGGGATTGATTTCAAGCGGTGGTAGCAGAAGATGTTCTTCTACTTAGAGACATTAAATCTACAGAAGTTCATTAAGTAAGATGTTCCTGTTCAGCCCGACGAAACTTCAGACAATGAACGCTTTCTCGTGATTGAGGCGTGGAAGCATTCTGATTTTCTATGCAAGAATTACATTCTTAGCGGACTAGAGGACGATCTGTATAAAGTCTATAGTAATGTGGGAGGAGTCTTCAGGAATACAAGTGGAAACTGGGTGCTGGGCTACGTGGGAAGTATTCAACACACTACCAACACACAGGCTGAGCTGCTAGCATTACTAAAAGGACTGCAAATCGCAGAAGAAAGGCAGCTAAAGCCCTTGGAAATAAACACAGACTCCACGGAGGTAATTAGAATGCTTAACAACGGAAACCTTCTCTTTGACTCAATATCTTTGGATGCAGGTCAATCGTCCAAAGACTAGGAGACGCGGTGGTGAAACACAGCTACAGGGAGACAGAAAAAGTAGCTGATTTACTGGCAAAGGAGAGTGCTAAGAAGAACTTTTTTGATAATATTCTTGTAACAACAGTTCCTCCGGTATTTGCTATACATGCTTTTTGGACAGACATCATAGGAAGTGCTTTCTCAAAACAAAGTTTTGGAATGTAATATTGATAACTATGGCCAAATGGAGGGGGAATTAGTATACCCCCACAAACAATGCTACTATTTTAGCCCTAACGAGTAGTATTATTTTTAATGAAATGCATCCCTTTAACCAAAAAAAATACGTAGCATATGATAAAAGTTTATCTCATTTGGTATTTATTTTAAATTAATAAATGTAATAAATATATTTATTATACTCATGTATATTACATAAATGTGATTAAATATTATTATTATTTAATTTCTTATCGTTATAATTAAATTACTTAAGTTGGTGTAAATTGATTATGAATAAATATATACGAATTGCATGTTACTTACTATAGGAAAAGAAAAAGGGGGAAATACATAGAATTAGGAGGAATGCTCCAAAAAAGTGAATGCCGTAGTTTAAGCGGGCTTAATCACGTGGGTTTGCCCATTCGTTTCGGACAAACTCCTCACCCCTCCTTGTCTCTTTCCGTTCTGATAAATTTGGTCAAAAACAAAATCTCTACATCTAGTCTTGTTCAAGCTACGCACGCAGTAATTAAATACTACTTACGTTTCTAAGCTGAGTCAGAAAAATCTCTAACAGTTACTCTTCACTCTTTCTTCTTTAGAAAGAGAGGGACATTTTGATTTTGTCAAACGTCTCGCTATCATCCATTGAACTGCCTACAACTACAATCTACAATTTTCAATTCTTGATTGCTTTCACATCAGGAGAACCTTACTTCCATTTCTTTTTTCTTTTTTTTTTTCGCTTTCTTGGAATTAAACAAATTCTCCAGAATTCACTTCCTGTGCTTCATTTGCAGCCAAAGATTCACCTGAGTTGTATTTAGCTATAGATCAACCAGCTCCACTCTCTGCATTGATAAAGGGTAAGCTTCGCTTTTGCTAAAAAGGGATGACGCTTTTGTGCTTTTAATTTCCTGCTCTGGCCCCTTTTTCCTCTTAGGTATCCCCAAGATGTACTTTTTCGCTGCATTTTTCTAATAAAAGAAGTAATAATCATTTATCTTTCTGACTGAATCTTTTCACCTTTCGTTCCTTTTTTTTTTGGGGGGGGGGGGTGGTGAGGGAGGGGGGGGGGACTGTGGATTTAAGGAGCTTTTTTTGGATTTCATGGGAATCTAATGATTAATTTGATTCCGCCTGTGTAAACTTGCTTACAATTGTCAGGATACCAGTTACTAGTTTGTATTAAGTCATGTTATTTCGTTTACTTTAGGTCCTGTGTTCTCTAGGAATCTTTTAGTCTAGAAATTTGTATACCTGTTTATGGAGAGCTTCTAGTTCTACTATTTATTTGTATTTGGTATAATATTGGACGGAGATGTGCTTAGATGGAGCGACATGGTCATGATAATTCATATAGCCTATGGCCACTTGATTATTTACTTGAAATTGAGGCGTAGTTGTTGTTTGTTCTACTTGTAGGGATATGCCTATGGTTTAACACATGACAGTAGGCCCAAAAAAATTACTGTAACTTTGAATTAATATGTCTGTCTTAATGTTGGACACCAGAACCCTTTAAATTTTTTCAAACTAGTTAGGTTTAGTGGCTTATTGTCTAAATATTTTATGGAACTTTACAGGTTTGGACTCTAAGATGTTGTAAGACTTTTCCAAAATAGTTTTAGGTTTGATGGTTTATTATCTCATACTATTTGAAATATCTCATCAACCCGGACAGGAACACAAGTCCAAGATTCAGATAAGTGGGGGAGCTATAATGTGGCCTGCACTTTACCATAATTAAACATCATGAGGAAACACAATACTTCATTGAGGAATTCAGGTACATATACTAGTCCATCAACACCAGAATATGGAGATAACCATTTTGGAGGATTTCAGAAAGGCTGGAGCTCCGAGCGAGTTCCGTTGCCAAACAACAACAGCAGGAGGCATATTAGTGCTACTGCATTGATGCCATTCAATAGTGGAAGGGCATTGCCTTCGAAATGGGACGATGCGGAAAGGTGGATTACTAGTCCAGTATCTGGTCATGGCATTCCCAAGACTTCAACCGTGGAAGCCCCGAGGCAGCCTAAGTCAAAGAGTGGACCTCTGGGCTCTCATTTTTCAACCTCTGTCCCAGTCCAAGAAGGTGGAAGTACAAGTAATTTCATAGCAAATTCACCATTTACAACAGGTGTACTGATGCCTGATGGTTTATCCATTCATTATGGTCCTGGCTCTGGCACAAGATCTAGTGCATTATATGGTGAGAATGGCATGGCTCGAGCAAGCACTGCTCCTGGTCTGTCAGACTTTTTTACTGAGTCTTCTTTACCAAGCTCCCCAGGTATGATTTTCCTCCTCTTTGCATATATTGTGCTACTTTCTTCTAGTTCATATCCCAAATATTGCATACTGGCCTGCGCAATTGAAACATTCATGTCAATTATATGTTAATGCATCATTTTATACCATAATTCTACTACTAAGACTCTTTGATTTTCAATTGTTTATCAAATAGCACCATCAATATCTTCCCTCAGTATTATCAGCACAAGAACCTAAACAGTTCTATGGTCTCTCTAGGAGTGTAAAATTTTATAGGTTCACCTGACTTAAATACTAAGCATTTGAGGGTATATTGTTCTTAGTGAACCTTGCATCTAGTCATCAGATCATATGGATCTTCTAACGAGTGCGGGAGCACTTCCTTGCTTTGATACGAAATCCATCTGATTGGAAGCGATAACACCATATCGTTTGAATGCAAAATATAAGCATGAGAACTTGTTAAGATATGAATCAAAAATTTTATGGTAGTAGAGGTGGCAAAATGGTTAAAAGAAAACAGTTATCCACCCATATTATCCATCAAAAAATGGGTTGGATAATGAACCATTTAAAAACGGGTCGAATATGGATAAAGAACCATATTATCCACTTAGAAAATTATTAACCAAATGGATAACCAATGGATAACTAATGTGTTTAACTTTTACATTTGTAAAGCCTCAAATTGGGGTTCCTCAAGTTTGGAAGTCTAAATTCTCTCATAAGTGATCATATTTAAGAAGCCATGGATAATATGGATATCCATATTATCCGATAATATGGATATCCATATTATCCGCCGGATAAACCCGTTTTTTATCCCGTCTCAAATACGGGTCGGATCGGATAATTTATCTGTTTTTTGAATTATCCGTTTTGACCCGCTCATATCCGACCCGCCCGTTTGCCACCCCTATATGGTAGAAAAAAGGAAGGCAGTTTAAATTAATTATCAAAAAAAGGGGGACGTGGGCAGGTGAAGTTTCCAAGAGTTGATTTGGCTAAACAGCTTATGTAGCCAACAGATAATGTGCTATCTTTATCTACAGAGATTTCAAGTCAGGTTAATTTAGGCATTTAGACAAAATAATATGTCTAGTAGTCTTCATCCATATGACCTTGTAGTAGTTACTCATTCTTCTTAACACCGCATGCGCCTCCTGATTTCCATTATTTGAACAAGTCATGTTAGGTATTCTTCTGTTTACAAGTAAACATTTTAAAATGTATTGTGCATCACCTAGACCAAAGTATATATTGAAAGAAAAATGTATTCTTGGCAAAGTGTAATCTATTAATCTGTTTTTGCTGATGGAATACAATGGCCAGATGATAAGCCTGATGGCACCAATGAAACAGATGCTATTTCGTGTGTAGTTACACGCAGAGACATGGCAACACAAATGAGCCCTGATGGAAGTACACATTCCTATCCCAAAAGAAGATCGCCTTCAATCCTTTCTGTAGAGACAAATAATCAGCATTCTGCTAAACTTGAGATTAGAGATGTACAGGTAGACAGAGGACCCCCCATATCCGGACAATCTGAGAAAAACGGAGTAACGAAAATAAGGAAAGACTTGCAAGATGTGAGTGACTCGAATTCGCGGTGGGATGTTGCGGATGCAGCAAGGAGCATGTCAAAGTATGCTGTCATTTCATGCTTTTGATACTCACGTCGTGTAAAACGTCTCCATCCTCACTTGAAGAAATGACAACCAGCATATCCTTAATGTTAATTTACTATTTTTGCAAGTTTATCGAACAATTTAGACAGCTAGCCTATATATAAGATGGAGTAACGCATATTCTTGCTGATACTTATATTTCAAAATAACAAAAAGCTCTGTATATTCTCTTCCTACTCCAATTATATTATGTATGGTCACTAAATTTTACCAACTAGAACAGTAAAGTCAAGAAACTATCTTTTGTCGCTGAACTCTCTACAATAGTGACGTAACGAATTTCTCATATTAAAGCAGCTAAGCCTATCCGCTATTACAGTACATTCGTGACTTTACTGTTATACTGTTACAGGCTAATGTGTCAAAAAATAGTTTTATGACTTCACTGTTGTAGTAGATGAAGTTTGGATATGCATGGAAGCAGTACATTGATGTTTCTTTATTCCTGTATTTGCAGGCAGCAAAGAGAGGAAGCCAGGATTACAGCTTGGGAGAACTTGCAGAAGGCTAAAGCTGAAGCAGCAATCCAGAAGCTGGAGGTCTCTCGGAACATCTGATGCATAATTGTTTATCTACAGATTCCTACTTGTCTTTGAATAGTGCAGAACTGACTCAACTTCTTGTATTTCGGATCTCAGATGAAACTAGCAAAGAGGAGGTCGGCATCGATGGATAAGATCATGAACAAGCTTAGACTTTCTCAGTTGAAGGCTCAAAAGATGAGACGTGCAATATCAGAAGGTCGTCGAAGAACTTCAAAAAAACTCTTCCCTTTTCAGAAGTATTTCAAGATTGGCTCTTTCAGCAGTTGCTTTTACTGCGGTGTCCATTAGTTGGGCGATATTGTTTCTTTTTCGATGCTTACAGAAAGCAGAGCGCGATTTATATATGGTTCTCGTCAAAGCTTGGAGGATATTTCATTCTTGGTGATCAATAGAGTTAAAGATGTCATATGTCATTGAATTCAGTGTTGACCAACATGTTGCTATATATTCAAAGAGAAACACCTGTCTTTGTTGAATTTTGTAAAACTATTTTTGTAAATGGTTATAAAACAGATAGCAATGAGGGACTGAACATTATGAGTACATATCCAGAAAGGTCAAACTGGAGGTATTATACCGATATAGCAAACTAGCAGCAACATATTGAGACTTCTAAATCTTCATAAGAAAAAGATTTATGAAATTTTTTACCTCTGAATGGGAATTTTTATGGGACAGGGGGACCCTTTTGTCATGGAACAAAATAAAGGCATTAATGAAGGTTAAAAGAAAATAATTAACAATGCTACGGAGAGAGAAAGAAGACTATAAAAGAATAAAAGATATGCCTTCAAATTTATTGAATGTTGAAGAGTAGCACAATAAAAGATATTGTGCAAGATGTTCACTGTAGAGGGAGTAGATGGCTGTCATGCCCGACTATGCCTTATAAAAAGGATTAAACGGTCGTTGCAAATATAATCCGGTTTATAAGTCCGGAGTCGAATCCCACAGAGAACTAAGGCTTAGCTATAGTTGTTGACTATCACTAAGAAGATAAGCTTGAACAATTCCTAAGTTATAATTATTAAGATTCTTATATCTAATTAACTAAATAATTAAAGTAGTAGATTAGCAACTAAAGATACTACGGGTTGGAGAAAAGATTAAGGAGGTCTAGAGTTATGATTTCCCCAATTCCCAGAATCCTTCCCCCTACGTCTTCTATAATTTCGCCTAAGTATTCTCTACCGATCATGAGCGCTTTGAGTGTCATAATTCTCTCCCGAGTAACTATCACAATTTATTAGACATATTCTTCCGAACAACGGTAGCTGTGATATGATCCCATTAAGACACTTTCCATTTCAGTTGTTGTAATCGATTTTAGTTAGTAGAGTTAGCTGATGATTAGTGTTAAGCTGGTTCAATTAGTTAAGAGCAGTTAGAAGGCACGTGCACTGCACATGGGTCCGGGAATTAGTTATAACTACCCTTCCCGCCCAAATTGATTTCCCTTTATTAGCTTACATAGAATTGCTTTGTATCCATTCTGTTTTTGGAAGTAATACCAATAAACTTTCTCTTCTCTCTTCTTCTTTCTAAGTTCAGCTGGGTTACCAGTATCGAGTGGGCTGTTCAAGGGTAATTCTTCGTTTTACTCTTTAGGAACACTCTATTTTCTTTCTAGAATTGGATCACAATTACGGACTTGCATCATTGGTATCAGAGCGATCCATTCTCGGACCAATCGATGGGAGATCACAACACAAGGATGCAGGAATTGAGGAAAGAGGTCGATAACCTCAAGGGCTCCATGGATACTGTGGTCAGTTCTGTTTCTGATTTGAGACAGATGGTGGATGCAAAAGTAGCCCAAGCTATGGAGGAAATTAAAAATATGATATTAGGCAACTTGACATTGGGAGGTGATGCGCCATCGACGAGAGCAACCGCTGCTGCAGATCGAGTACCAGCAATGGTGCAGAACAGGAATGATGAGTATCAATTGCCAACTCGAAGTTATCAAGTCGAATTTCCAAAATTTAATGGTGAAGGGTTGAAGGATTGGCTATATCAGTGCGATCAATTCTTTGATGTTGATGGAACTCCTGAAGGCTCAAAGGTGAAACTGGCTTCCTGCAAACTGGAGGGCAGGGCTCTTCAATGGCACCAGTCCTTTATGAAGCATCGTGCAACCGGAGAATGGCCTAGATGGAATAAATACGTAAGATGTCTCTATGCCAGATTTGGATCGGAGTTGTTTGATGATCCTATGGGAGATCTGAAGAACTTAAGGCAGGTAAGTTCGGTGCAAGATTATGTTGATCTTTTTGATGAATTACTTACTCGAGTGGAGTTATCTGAAGACTATATAGTTAGTTGTTTCATCAGAGGCCTAAAACCTGAGATTGGATTACCAGTTAAAATGTTAAGCCCTAGAACTCTAGCTAAAGCTATCAGTCTAGCTAGGATTCAAGAACAGACCTTAGTGGTGCAGAAGGAGGTTTTCACCTCCGCACCTATGTTACCTACTCCCAGAAATATTCCCAGATTCCCAAACCCCTCAACCCAAAACAATCCCTATTCCAAACCTAGTCTGTCTCATAAAGTGACTCCTACTCCTGTGGGAAACTCTAAAACAATATACAAGAAGCCCAAATTATTAACAACTGCTGAAATGGAGGAAAGAAGGAGTAAGGGTTTATGTTTTAACTGTGATGAGAAATACACCTTTGGGCATGTGTGCAAAAATAAAAGACAATTATTCTACATGGAGATAGAGGAACAGCAAGATCCAGTTGAGTTAGAAGAGGAGGTGATGTTTGATGCAGCAGAACTTTTAACTATAATGGCCCAGGGATTAGAAACAGATGAAGAGGGATCCATTTTGCCTCTGGTGTCAATGCATGCTGTAAGTGGAATTCATGACTTTAGAACTATGAGGGTAACAGTTTCTGTCAAGGGTAAGGCTGTACAGGTCCTTATTGATACTGGGAGCACACATAATTTTCTAGACATCAATATTGCCAAGAAGCTGGGGTGTTTGATGATTGCTATTGCCCCTTTTAATGTATCAGTGGCTGATGGGAGTAAAGTGCAGAGCCATTACATTTGCAAGAACTTGGAATGGAAGATGCAGGGAGTGGCTTTCAATTCAGATATGTTGATACTACCTATAGGGGGATGTGGTATTGTGTTAGGGATACAATGGCTGTTCACATTGGATGATATCATGTGGAATTTTAAGAAGCTCAAGATGGAGTTCAATTTCAATGGTAGAAAAGTATCTCTCAGGGGAATCCAACCTCCTGCTGCGAAAATGATTGCTTCAGGAAGAATGGATAAGTTGTTAGCCAAACCTGCTGAACTTTGCATGATTTCCATGGGACTGTTTGTGCAAGAGAAGCAGACAATAGGAGCTAGCCTCTGTGCTATGAAAGGAGAGGTTGTTGAAGAAAGGGATAGTCAAGAATTGCAGGGATTGCTGGAAAAGTACAGTGATTTATTTGAGACCCCTACTGAGTTACCACCTTCTAGAACTCATGACCATAAGATAGTTCTGAAGGAGGGGACTTCACCAGTAATATTAGACCATACAGATACCCTGCAGTCCAGAAGGATGAAATAGAAAAAATGGTGGATGAAATGTTGGCTACAGGTATTATCAGAAGCAGTACTAGTCCTTATTCTTCACCCATTGTAATGGTTAAGAAGAAGGATGGGACCTGGAGATTATGTGTAGACTACAGGGAGCTGAACAATTGCACATTCAAGGACAAGTTTCCCATCCCAATCATTGAGGAACTATTGGATGAATTACATGGAGCAAGGTACTTTTCTAAGCTGGACCTTAGATCCGGCTACCATCAAATTAGAATGTTTGAACCTGATATACACAAAACTGCCTTTAGAACACACCATGGTCATTATGAATTTCTAGTTATGCCGTTTGGTTTAACTAATGCACCCTCCACATTTCAGAGCCTTATGAACCAGATATTCCACAATTGCCTTAGGAAATTCATCCTAGTTTTCTTTGATGATATACTTATCTACAGCTCCTCATGGTCTAATCACTTAAGGCACTTAGACACTGCTTTTGACATTCTGAGAGCTAATACATTATATGTGAAGAAGAGTAAATGTGATTTTGGAGTGACAAGAATAGATTTTTGGGCCATGTGATTTCTGAAGAGGGAGTGTCTATGGACAAAGTCAAGGTGGAAGCTGTCTTGAGTTGGCCTCAACCAAAAAACATCAAGGCACTAAGAGGATTTTTGGGGTTAACTGGCTACTATAGAAGGTTTATTCAAGGTTATGGAACTATTGCTAGACCCCTTTATGATTTACTTAAAAAGGGAAATTTCCAATGGAGCCCAGATGCTACTGCAGCTTTTGAGAAACTGAAGGCAGCCTTAACTACTGCCCCTGTGCTGGCTTTACCTGATTTTTCTAAGGAATTCACTATTGAGACTGATGCATCAGGAGAAGGTATTGGGGCTGTCTTGATACAAGAAGGCAAGCCTATAGCCTTCTTCAGTAAAGGGTTATCAGGAAAAAATAAGGCATTATCAGTATATGAGAGGGAATTGTTAGCATTAGTCACTGCTGTGCAGAAATGGAGGCCTTATTTGTTAGGTCGACACTTCAACATAAAAACTGATCATCATAGTCTGAAGTATCTACTACAGCAGAGAATTACTACTCCTAGCCAACAAAAGTGGTTAGTCAAGCTGCTGGGCTATGATTACACTATACTCTACAAAAAGGGAAGGGAGAATTTGGCTGCAGATGCACTTTCCAGAAGGGGTGATACAGTGCAATTATTCAGCATCTCTGGCCTTCAATCAACACTATTGGAGGAAGTCAAACAATCTTGGAGCAATGATCCCTACCTGGTCAAACTCATACAGCAGATCCAATCCTCTAAAAGCCCTAAACCTTACTACCTGTATCAGTCAGGTATTTTGAGTAGGAAGGGGAAAATGATGGTAGGGTCTGATGCTGCCTTGAGAAGGAAATTGATAGCCTATTTCCATGAGAGTTCTATGGGTGGTCATTCAGGAATCAAGGCTACCTTGCACAGGTTTGAAACAGGAAGTTTATTGGAAGAAAATGAAGCAAGTTGTTTACTCATTTGTGAGGGAATGTGATACATGCCAAAGATGCAAAAGTGAGAATACAGCTTATCTTGGTCTGTTGCAACCTCTTCCAATCCCTGATAAAGTATGGCAGGACATCTCAATGGATTTTATTGAAGGTTTGCCAAGAGCTGCTGGAAAAGAAGTCATATATGTGGTAGTAGACAGGCTTAGTAAAGCAGCACACTTCCTGGCACTTAAACATCCTTATACTGCTTTAGATGTGGCTCAGCTTTTCATGGATGGAGTCTTTAAACTCCATGGAATGCCTAAGTCCATAGTGTCAGATAGAGATGCCATTTTCATAAGCAAATTCTGGCAGGAACTATTCAGCCTGCAGAAGGTATCTCTCCTCACTTCTACTGCTTATCATCCTCAAACCGATGGGCAAACTGAGGTTGTCAATCGATGCCTAGAGTGTTATTTGAGATGCATGACCTTTGACAAACCTAAGGACTGGCCACACTGGTTGCCCTTGGCTGAATGGTGGTACAACACATCATACCACTCCTCTATTCATACCACCCCTTATGAGGTGGTCTATGGGCAGAAGCCTCCACCTTTACTACCATATTTGCCCTTCGATTCTCAGTTGGAACTGGTGGACAGAAGTCTACAAGCAAGGGAAGCTACAATTAGACTTCTGAAGTTTCACTTGGGGCAAGCTCAGAACAGGATGAAGGTTCAGGCTGACAAACATAGAACTGACAGAGTTTTTGAGGTGGGTGACTGGGTCTATGTGAAGTTACAACCATATAGGCAGCTGTCCTTAAGGGATCATTCTCACAGAAGCTGTTAGCAAAATTTTTTGGCGCCTTTTAGATAATTGCTAGGGTTGGTTCAGTTGCATACACACTGGCTCTCCCTACTGACTCCAAAATACATCCTACATTTCATATTTCACAACTCAAGAAGAAGTTGGGCTCTCATGTGGCATCTATGACACTTCCTATAGTCCATACCGACTCTGGCCACCTCCTTTTAGCACCTGAAGCACTCTTGGATCGTCGTTTAGTCAAAAGAAGGGGCAAACCTGCCACACAAGTTTTAGTCAAATGGCTGAACACTGCTCCAGAAGATAGTTCTTGGATAGACTTGCTCGAGTTTCAGAAGCAGTTCCCAAATTTTAATCCTTGAGGACAAGGATTATTTTGAAGAGCGGGGTATTGATATGATCCCATTAAGACACTTTCCATTTCAGTTGTTGTAATCGATTTTAGTTAGTAGAGTTAGCTGATGATTAGTGTTAAGCTGGTTCAATTAGTTAAGAGCAGTTAGAAGGCACGTGCACTGCACATGGGTCCGGGAATTAGTTATAACTGCCCTTCCCGCCCAAATTGATTTCCCTTTATTAGCTCGCATAGAATTGCTTTGTATCCATTCTGTTTTTGGAAGTAATACCAATAAACTTTCTCTTCTCTCTTCTTCTTTCTAAGTTCAGCTGGGTTACCAGTATCGAGTGGGCTGTTCAAGGGTAATTCTTCGTTTTACTCTTTAGGAACACTCTATTTTCTTTCTAGAATTGGATCACAATTACGAACTTGCATCAAGTTGGCACTAAGTTACGGCTCACTCGGATCGCACCAAGGTTTCGTTATTCCTAATCCCACCTTTAAACCCTTCGTATTGATCTCTCATATACGTTAGGAGTGATGTTGTTCAACAACTACCTAAATATGCACCCTCTTCCGAGTAATACACACTACATAGGCACAGTCGATTGAGAGCTATTCAACAAACCACAATATAATCGTAGTCGAACAAATAGAGAAATCCAACGGCTCAATTATAAAAAACATAACAAGAATTTATCCTACAAAAGGTTCTATCAAAACTCTAGATAACAAATTAGCTATTCATAATAATATGCATAACTACAGTACTAGAATTCATAATCAATAATGGAAATAGGAAGAAGGAAATGAAAAACTCGTAGAAGAATTCTCGTCTTGCTCCTAATGTGTTCTTGCCTCCTTAGGTTGAATCCCCGATCTCTCCCTCAAAATTGGTGTTAATGACTATTTATATGTGTAGGAAAAAGACCCAAACAAAATAAACAAGTCCAAAACCAAATTGAAGACAAAATAAGCTTTAAAATTCCGGACCACGCGAAACATCTCGCTCTGGTCTGCGCCTGGCGAGCTCAAACGCGCGAAACAATCTCGCGTCAGCCCTCGCGACGCCAGCTTAAACGCGAGAAAGTTGCCTCGCGTCGCTTGACTTCTCCAATTCGTTGCCTAACTTTTGCTTCAGCTTTCATTTTTGATTTCTGCCTTTCTCTTTCTCCATTCAATTTTCTTTGCATTCTTTCTTTTTGTCTCTTCAATCATTCTTTTGTCTTTTTCTTTGTTTTATAATACTAATTGTCCAATAATTAAATACTCATGAATTATTCTTATAGTATATAAAATAAACATTAAATCTCCACTTTGCTCCCAATTTCGTCTTTAACGTACCTACATATAAAATAGACTCAATTAAGTACAAATATAGTATAGTTTAACATTAAAGCACCTAAATGTAAGGTAAATAATGCACTAAAAATATATAATTATAGCCAAACATCAATGGCCATGACTAGTTAAGCAATTGGAGCTTCTAAATTTTTATCCATAGATTGCTGTTGGTTTTGATTCTAGAGAGTTAGGTGTTTGAACAGTAAAGTTGATGCTTAAGTTGGGGCATCTGTCCAGCTTTAGGAGGGTTTCTGTTTTTGCTTTGTAAATATTTACCCTTGATAATAAAAGTTTCATTTACCAAAAAAAACAAATAAATTAAAGATTATACTCCCTCCGGTCCAAAATAAGTGATTTTTTGGATGTTTTCACACAGATTAAGAAATTCATCTTTTAGCATTAATTAACAATGAAATTGACCATATTAACCTTTACTATCTCACATAAACACTCCTAACACATACTCCAACACTATTTACTCCAAGGACAATGTAGGAAAAAAATAATTAATTCATTCTTGAAATCCGGAAAAATCACTTATTTTGGACCACAAAAAAAGAGCCAAAAAATTACTTATTTTGGACCGGAGGGAGTATCTAGTTGTAATGTTATTTACGCCTTACACCTTATGTTGCGTCAATTAAACGTTTTGTGGAAATTCCTATAATTGTAGGGGTGTATACAGCCGGATTGATTCGGTTTACGTCAAAATCAAATCAAATAAACTATATCAGTTTTGGTTGGTTCGATTTTTCGAATTTTTTCAATCTTTTATTTTTGTTAGATGAATATTATTTCAATCTCACTTTTAGAGTTATAAATAAAGTTATGATAAGTGAATTTATGTTTAGAAAAAATTAACAAACGTATGATCTATCAAAATATTGATATAGGAGAATTTTTTTCGTAACACATGATAGTTTTTTTCTTCGTCTAACAATAATTTTTCGTTAATGTACACCTTTTAAGCTTAACCAAATTTTAATAATTTGAACATAAATTAATATAAAATCTAGATAATAATATGTTCTATTTAATTTAAAAATTATCAACAAAATACTATTTCAAATTTGAAAAAGATATAAGAGTTTAATAGATCTTGACATATGAATATGAAAGAACAAAGAGATTACCGCATTTCAATAATACTTGATAAGAAAGTAATATACAAGTTAGAATCAACCATTATTTAAAGTAAATAAAAATATGTGCACTTTATAATTATATAAATATTATATTTCATTAGAGTATCACAAATATTTCTAGATACTTTTTAATATATATAATATATATATATATTATATAATATAATATATTTAAAATTATAAGGTATATTTATATGTCGGTTTGGTTTGGATATTTTAACTTAATACAAAACCAAGTAAGACCAAACATAATCGGATTGTTTAATCGATTCGATTTGACTTTTCTGTTTTTTTGTTATGTTTGAACACTCCTATATAACATAATAAGAAATGTATAGTCTCCTAAAAATCTTCTTAGAAGTCAAGGATTACCTGGAACACGAGAAGAAGCATTCCGTTAATTTATAATTAAATTATCGAGGATCCATAACAACAACAGCGCCCATGGCCTAATGGATAAGGCGCTTGACTTCTAATCAAGCGATTGTGGGTTCGAGTCCCACTGGGCGTGTATGATTTTTGTATATCCTTTTCTATATCGCATGAATTAAAAATTAGAAATTTTCATGACTTTTTGTATTTTTCAGTTTCAATAATATACTTCTCATAAATAGATAGACGGCCCATTTAAGGGCTCCATAGATCAACCAAATTCGCTGCAGTGGGTTTACCCGGATCCGACTCCAATCTTCCAAGTCCTTAAACCCCTCAAATTCATGCATAAAAAGACCTTTATCTTTCATGGCGTTTCTGAAATTAGTTTTTAAAATGGCAGTTTCTTATCCACAATTTTCGAGTGTATCTGCACAACCTTAGTTCCTGCTATGATGTCTCACTTACTTGATTCTCCGGCCGCCAATGGCTTTCAGGTGACCCACATCACATAAAGAGATTTTATTTCTCAACAGTTCGTTTTCTGCTATGTACATAAGTTTAGAAGTACACCCACTAATAAAGTTCTGGTCTTTTCGCAATTTAGCATTTTTTGATTGCTTAGCTCGTATTTTTGTGTTTCTTGAATATTTAATCATGGATATGACTCTAGGTTTAAAGTATTGGATGCTAGACAATTAATGGAACATTGATGTATGGTGAAAGTACTTAGTGTCTGCTATTGCTGTAGTGTGAAATCTAATTTTTGCTTTACTATATAGCACCACATTGACAAAATAGCACGACTTTGGCAAATGATCATACGACGGAAAGCTAAAGTTTCAAATATGTCGAAAGCTGCATTGATGATAGGTTAATCTGTTTTCTGCTGAAAGGATTTTTTTTTTTATTTTTTTTTTTTGGTATTTCTCCGCAAGAGATAAAAGGGGAAATGTATTTTACTTGCTCTTTCATGGTTGGAGGTTGATAAGCTGAACTCTCGTATATTTGCCATGTAAAGTTTGCCCGCAATATTCTCATATCCATGTTGAGTTTACCATCGGGAGACTTGTTTAATTCATCTATTTTCTGACGTTTGATCTTATTTTAGTCAGCTGTCCCTATGTTATTTGTATTGAAACCAAGCTACTGTATTCATTCCATATTTTACGTCTAAATGAGAAGATACATTTAATTTAGTTCCTTTTTGGTTTGACAAACCAATTTCAGAATGTTTGTAGTCCTCCATTTAGTGGCTGTTTGTTGTCCAGCGTCCACTTATAGTCTAATACTACTACTATTGTTGTTTATTTTTCTGTTGTCGTTGTTTTGGTTCTTTCTCTTGTTTTTATTGCTCTAAGTTTATTGTTGTTCTCGTTGTTGTTGTTATTCAATTTTTTCTGGCTTGCTTCTTTTCTCCTGTTATTCACTCAATCTGGATGACAGTCGCCTTCTATCTTGGCAGGTTTTAAGACAGTTGACCAAGTCTAATATGTGCATTTTGAGCACCAAATCATACGGGACACGTCCAATTGCAAGACCTAGAATAGCCTGCAATATGAACGTAGTAGCTGGACAATCTGATGAACCTCACAAATTTAACTTGGAGAACATAATAGACCGGACAAGGAAATTGTGGGACAGCTAGCACTCTGCTAAAGTTGCCGGGACCGTATTATCCATATTGGGGTCGAGTTTTTATTCCACATTTTGCAAATCGGGCATTGTTTAGAACTCTGTGGTTTGCTTTCCTCTGTTACAGAAGGCCTAAGAAGTCATTAGAAAAGGCCCTGCCTGATTTAATAGTTGCTAATCCTGAACAGAAGGAGCTCTAACTTTTTGGCGACGAAGTATTTGAACTGGTAATAATATCTGTTTTCCTAAAAGTAGTTTCATTTGCATATTAAAACTTGCTGCTACTCGCGCCCTAAAGAAAAATGATACATGCACCTTTCCTTTGGTTATAAAAAAAGAAAAATAATACAGGCGCCATTGCTTGGCCAAAGGTGTTCTATGAATGAGAAAGGCGTTGTATTTGTTTGTGACATGCACTTTTGTCTACTGTAAGTTCATACATGCTCTTCTTTTTAAGGGGCAAAGGGAATTGAGAATGCAATATGTTTGTTGTCAGTCTGCTTGAATGGTCTTGCACATTCGTAAATTTTGTTTTGACTATTGTCACCTACGTTGCACGGAATCTCCCGAATAAAATTTACTTAAATAACTATGATCAACTCTAATGATAATGCCCGTATCAGTTGCATTAAGCTGATTTTCTGCCCTTTTTTATGATCTTTCCAACTAAATGAATGTCCTTTATATCTAGGCTGTATATTAATGCTTACTCAGAGAAGATGTTTCTCTTGACAGCTCTTGAATGCTATAAGCAATAATTTGAACTTCCAACTTCAAAGTCTATTTGAAATACATTTATACTTAATGTAAATGATATGATGACAAAGTCATCCAATAACTTAATTACACCTGTAATCCCTTTGTAATAGTCAGTATGGTTAAGGTTTCTATATTTAACCATTTGAGTATTTGGCTTTTAACTTTTGGATGTGGAATTATAAATTGCTAAGTATTGGTAATAGAAGCACCAGTTGTCTTTGATATTTAAGTTGTTAAATGCAGTCATGACAGCAATGCAAGTGATTCTTTGATTTGGGTATCAAAGTGTTGGCCATTGGAAGTTTCTTTTGCAAATTAGATATTTGCAAGGCACTGTTACCGACTGATGAAATTATTTTCGTTAGGGGCAAATCACTATTTTTGGCAAATTGTACCACAGCAGTCAATTGGTCTGGCTATTGGATCAACCAAGTTTGAAGTTCTTAGATCTTCACTTGTAATGCTCAACCTTGTGACTTGTGAGGAAGCGTCTCCCTTGTAGTCTTTTTATTGTATTGTGTTCACTTTACTATTAACCAGGTCAACTGGGAAAAGCAATCTTATTTCTGATACTAAGTTTCTTACAAACAGTTGAACCCTTTTTGTCAATCTCAGGCTTAAAATATAGGTTGAAAAATAAAAAACAAAGATGAACAGATAAGATTGGAAACATCTAAATCATCTCTAGAAAAATATTTGAATTAAATATTTGTTATGAATCAAAGAACAGTGAGTTGTTACAGAAGCTAAGAGGGGCATTCCCCTGTACATACGAAGCTATGAGGGACTACCCTTTGAATCAAACAGATTAGAATTGAATATAGAATACTGGCTTAGACGAAGAGTAAATGCCTAACAATATATAGAAGACATGTCTTTAACTCGTGAATGAATCCTATAATGATTCCTTGTTACTGTGTCTGCTGTTTCTTCTCCAGCCTTCAGTTCTGGGAATACAAATCCTTTTTTGCTGAACAGTGTATCGATCAGGTTCTCCAAGGCTAGGCCTGAGGTGTCAATCGAAATCCATCCCAAGGTGAATACGAAGCCCTATTAGAACACGTAGCAGCTCTTTCGTCTCCACAATTCTTCTGCATATCAAAGTTGAATGGATCGTTGCCACTGCCACAACATGCCTTCATCAAAGTCTTCATCTTGAATCCCAGGAATGCGTGGTATTTAAGAACAGCCATGAATGCTTTGTAGTAATCCACATATATGATGTGAACTTCAGGGTATTTCAAACGCAGCTCCATAATTGCTTGCCACAGGTGATCGTTGTGAAGCTTCGAAAACATATTAAGTCCTTGGTGGCATCTATGTTTTGCCAGTTGAATTGCCCTCGGGAAATAAAGTCCTAAAACCAGGAAAGCAGCCAATGGGTAGAATTCTAGAAACCATGAGAGTTTTGGCTCCAGCTTCGTTGATGAGTCTTTCTATTGAATTCTTAATTGTCTCCACCACTTCAGGCACGAGATGGGACGATTTTGAAATAGATTTCCAAGTAAGAAGGCATGCTTGTAGTCATTGATGCCGGGTTGATCCATAAAGATGAGCGTCTTCTGAAGAACCTTATTGTTTCTGCCGCAGTCTTGAAAAGAGAAGCAGTCTTCATAGAAGAACTTCATGAAGGTAGAAATCTTAGATAGGTCATGGTGACTGTGGAGGTGGTGGGATGCCATTCTTGAGGAAGAACAAAGGCTTCATGATGGTTGCTCCGGGCGTCGCAAAACTCAGGTCAGACTCGAAGAACTCAGTGCCTCGTTGAGTGTATGGTTGCGGAGAAGCAAACTGAGGGTTACAACAACATGATTAGCAGCTGACGATGAAGAAGAGTCGCCATCACCGAAACTGTATATGGAATTAAAGGGACCAACAGTTTCTTTCGTCTCGGTGAAAGACGGAACTACATGATCAACAAGACAAGTAAATAGTAATACCAAGAGAAACAAACGATGGCTGCTTCCCGTTGAAGCAAAGCAAGAAAGAGCAAATTGATAAACACACTATGGTTTGCAAAATTGTAAGCCGGTGGATACAATATTTACAGAGGTGCAATATAAATTGTTTCCAAGTAGGATTAGGAGAATAGCTATCGTTTTACTTTGAGGAAAGTATCGAATTAGTCACGTAGCTGTATTTCTTTTTCTTTCTTCTACTTCACATACAAGTCTTCTTCTTTTTATTAGAGGAAAACTTTTCATTTTCCCATTTCTATATTTATATAACATAAAAATTGCACAATATATGTAGGCGGTAGAGCTTAATCTCCCACTATTAGGTGGTTTCTATTTAAAACCAGTGAAACTAAAAAACCTAACATCAACCTTTTGATATTTTTCTTCTTTCATCAAGTTAGGAATTTATGTGGAGGACCAAGATAGACAAGGCTTGCGCACATCCTTGGGTTCATCTCTCATTCCTTTCTGGGCCCTAGTAAGAGGCAACATCAGTTCAATCCAAAACTCTAATGTCAAGATTGTGCATTTCTTTGGTTGGCCCAATCAAGCTGCGTTAGCAACTTGGACCATCAAGTGCTTCGCAGTCAATTTATCAAGGTTTAGTCAAGCTCGTAGTTACAACTTACAATTCATTATATTATGCATAATTATAGTCTTATGGAGCACTTGCTGCCACTTAGGGGTCGTTTGGTAGCCGGTTAGAGAGGAGTTATCTATGTATTAAATGTAGAATAACTTTATACATTGTTTGGTTAAAAGAAGGGGGAAGAATAATCTCCACGTAGAAGCTAGCATAAGTTATACAATGTTTGGTTGTTTTTTCCTCTTTTTCACATAAAATATAGCATTGCTAATACAATGTTTGGTTCATGTATTTTCTTTTCCGCATAACTAAACATGTATAAGTTATGAGGGAGTCTATGTATTATTTATGCAAGGTAGAAGGTGGAATAACTTATACATAATTAGTAATACTTGTATTAAAACACAAAATGACAAGAATACCCTTTATTCAAACTTGTATTTTTTTGTTTAAAAAAATATATTTAAACTATACTAACAATTTTAATAAAAATAAAGTAAGCTAATAATAAATAACACTCATATTACATTTATATTACTAATCCTTATATAACTACCGCATAACTAATCCCGGCATAATTAATCCATGCATAACTAATCCCAACATAACTCAACCTTGCATAACTTATCCCTGCATAACTAATACCTGCATTACTTATTCCTGCATAACTAATACATACATAACTAATACCTGCATAACTAATACATGTATAACTAATACCTGCATAACTCTAACCGGTAACCAAACGACCCCTTAATGTGTATTTTATTTAGAGATTTTTACATTCCTATACACTATATGAAACTATATTACCCTCCCTACTCAAATTTTACTATAATTACATTTTATATACCCAATTACCATTTATGTACATTTTAACTATAGTGTTGCTGGCAGCAATGTCAACGTCAATATTGACAATGTTTTTTCTCTTTTGAGTGTCTACCCTCAGCCTTTTTTCTGCCTCTTCAGATGTGCAACTCAACGTCTCTACTTGCTGGTGTTGCTCAGATATCATAGCTTCAGCGTCTGCGACAAGTGATGCATCTCAATCCCTAATTTCAGTAATGTAAAGCAAAGGAAAAGAGAGCAGCAATTCCACCATTAACAGCCATTAAAAAGTTTTGAAGCTTTGAATTCGAATTTGGGTTTTCAAAAATTATTATTTGTTTGATTGGGTGTTGTTGCAAACAATTGGGAATATAGTTTGGAGTTTATATCTCAATTTTGAGGGGTTTTGGTGAAGAATAGACTTGGTTATGGCTGAATTTCAGATTGAAACTCGAAGAAGAAGAAGAAGAAGAAGACATGATATACATTATATTTACGAAATTGTAGTAAATAATAGAAAAATTGTAGAAAAATTGTATTATGTTGTTTGTATATTATTCTTTTATTTATTTAACTATTGTATGAAAGTTGAACAATATTGTATAAATATTATATTTAAGTTGTATGATATTGTAGTTGTATATAACTGAGTAGAAATAATGTATGAAAATTGTAGATAAGTTGTATAATATGTAAAGAGTGGTATGAAATTTGTTTTTACTATATATATAAATCGGATACAAAATATACAAAAGACACATTGTATAAAATTTGTATAAAAATTGTATTTAAGTGGTATGATATTGTAGTTGTATATAACTTGGTATAAATAATGTATGAAAGTTGTAGATAAATTGTAGATAAGTTGTGTATATATAATTATTATTTATATATTATACTTTTATTTTTTCCATTAACTTCAACCAAATATTGTCCAAATGCCTGAGTATCCTTGCACCATTAACCTTTGACTAACCTATTTCCATCTGATTTTATGACATCCTTGCTACACCCATAACAGTACAATAAGATATCAGAAAGTTCAAAGCGTGCTGTGAATACTCACAACTATTTTTTAACTATCAATTCTAGGTCATATTGTATAAATTTGGTTTTTGTTATTGGGTCATCTTATTCGACATATTTATCCTTTTATATGACTAAGTTATTTCTCTAATTCAATGAGGTAAGCAAACAAATCAATAGAAAATTAACCATCTTGTCACGCTGAAATGTTGTTCTCTTCCCTCAAAAGGAGTCTTGATGTTTCTGCTTCACACAGGGAAGGAGGTATGTTTTAACTGTTGACCCCTCCCTCTCCAATTCTTTTGTTCCTGTTAAACAAGAGAGAAAAGAAATCTATAACATATGAATTTAGATATTGATAGCTGGGGTGTGATTTTATCTTTTCTTTCACACCCAACTTTTAAGATTTGAGAAATAAATTAGTCTCGCATGCAGCTGCATCTTTTTTCAATTAAGTGCTGGTAATAGGAAGGGAGAGAGGAGAGAAAGAAGGAAAGGGTGTAACTAAATCCCTTGATTGAAGCCACAAATAATGGATTGGGAGCCTTTTAAGGTGGATTGTATATATTTGGTAAACAAAACTTGTTTATGCCAGGTAATTAGCTAAACATGGACATTAAGGGTAATAAAGTTTCAAATAGTGTATATGTATGAAAAAATCCCTTTTATTTATCTGAGATGGTTCAGTATGCTATCAGCAACAATCAAAGATTTAATTCAGTACGTATCCTTGCACCCACTAGTTCTTTGTGAAATAAGTTATGTTTTTTGAACTTAGGGTAAATATATACTCCTAAATGATTTAGTTCAACTGAATATAGAGATATGCTTGTATATAATGAGAGAAATATTGGTAGAGCGGTTGTCTATAATGAATTTTGTCAATTAGCATGATCAATAAAACTCATAACAGCTTCAGCTCTAGTAATTTATTGTTGCCTAATGCTGTGGTTGGTGGCTATTAATTTGGTTTTGAATAGTTTTGTCGAACGTGTTTTAATTATGATAGGCATGTAGACGGTAGCAGCGTCGGCTAATTAATTGGGAAGTTCATGCATGGCTCTGCACAATTCAGGGGTATGTTAACGTGACTTGCCAAATTCAGGGGTTTCCACGCACTTCCCCTTCTAGACATGACTTTTGTGTGCACAATTTACCCGTGCGCACATGTTTCTTTTAGGATTTAAGTTACTCTTAATAAATGACCATTTTATCTTTTTATTTTAGTTCAAAATAAGTGTGTATTTATATAATCAAGAAGGAATTAATTTTAATTTTTTAAAATTTGCCCTTATTTACATATTCCAATGTGTCGAGAAACCAATTAATTAAGGTTAATTTAGTGAATACATCTTTTTTTCTCTAGGAGTTCATATTTCCTTAATGAGTGTGTCAAAAGTAAATTGGTTACTTATTGTGGACCGGAAGGAGTATACTATAGTAATAATGCTAAAAGATCTTCTTACATTAATAATACACTCTGGGAGTATACTATAGTAATAATGCTAAAAGGTCTTCTTACATTAACATACATGTAATTTAATTTGTAAAAATTGATTAATTATATCTTAATCAAATTACCAATTAATGTTTATTATAAAAATTTACTTGTTCTTTACCTTATAGGTCACTTGACTGTATAAATATTTTATACACCCGCAGTACATATAATTTTTTCTTATGTATGCATGGCCTCCCTATATAGATGTCCTCATATACACATGTGAAATGTGTGTTGAAGAAGGCATGCAGATTCGAAAATATTGTTAGAGCCCAATTTGATATCTCCTCTACACTACAGGCCCAATAGATACTTGTATAGGACCCGGAACCCATACACCTTTTATGTTTTTCTATTACACATTTATAGTTGTAAATATAAATACCTATTATTGAATAATAAAATTCAGATGGTTATTTCTCTCTTATGTTTCACTTTATTTCTCTCTCTTCTTCTCGACCCTTCTAAGGTCTTCTTCTTCATTCATCTTTCGTAGCTGTTCTGAGCTTTCTTCCAACATGGTATCAGAGCGGGAATTCCGATTCTCCGCGTCATAAGCTTCATTTCTAATGGAAGTTCACTCAGAGATTACAACGAAGTCGGTGTTTGGTCAAATCAGGAACTCCGTTGGAATTTTCTCTTTCTGGTCCGAAAAACTTAGGGCTTCACTTCAAAGCATCATCCAGCACACTCGTATTGAAAAGGAGTTGCAATTTTGCGAAGAAATTCAACTGAAAATTTCCATCGTTTCAAGCTAGGGTTTCTGCGATATACACAAGACCTTACTTCTTCGGGTTTTTTCAGAGGAAGGCTGGTAATATCACTCTAATTCACATACTTCAGGACTATTTTGATACATTTTTGGATTTGAATCGTATGAGTTAGCTATTTGCATGTCGTCATTTTTGAAGTTGTTCTCCAAAATTGTGTGAATAGGAATTTCTTCTGTTAGTTATCTCTAATTAGTAGTTACTACTAGTTATCTCTGATTAGTAGTTACTATGCGTAGTACTGGCGATAGTTCTGTCTCTACACCTGATGGATTTACACTTTTTACACTCGATCCCTCTCATCCATTCTATGTGCATCCCTCTAATAGTCCCGGTAGTCAATTAGTACCTGTGCCATTTGATGGCCATGGCTTCGTACTTTGGAGAAGCAGTATGATCACTTCTCTTTTAGCCAAAAATAAATTAGGGGATTTTAGATGGTAGAATTAATCAACCTAGCCCTAATTCACCCTACTACCCCTACTGGGAGAGATGCAACGACATGGTGAAAGCTTGGATCACCAACTATGTATCTCGAGATATTGCTACCAGTGTTATGTGTGTTAGAACTACCAAAGAATTGGACTGATATCAATGAGAGATTTGGTCAATCCAATGGCTCTAAATCTCCAGATTCAGAGAGAAATAAGTGGCACTGTTCAGGGGTCCTCAAACATTGCCACGTACTTCACAAAACTTAGAAGCCTTTGGGATGAATTGAACTCTTCCTATGTAGGGCCTATATGTTCTTGGGAGCCCTTACCAAGTTCATAGAAGATCATCAACTTTTCCAATTCTTAAATGGGCTCAATGACTCCTACTCCACCGTGAAAAGTGCTATAATGATCGTGAATCCCCTACCACCTATCAGCAAGGCTTATTCTCTCCTACAACAGGATGAAAGTCAAAGGGAAACTCCATCTATTGCTCCAAACTTCTCAACTGATTCTGCTTCTTTCTCTGCTTCTTCAACTCCTAACACTACAAATAGAACTTCCACACAAAAGGTGAACTTTGACTCCAGGAAGAATATATCTTCTGTTTCTTGCAAGTATTGCAAGAAACCTGGTCATACTGTGGACGAGTGCTACAGGTTACATGGGTTCCTTGCAGACTTAAAATTCACTAAGAACAAGAAGTCAGCCTCATGTGTTCAAAGTGACATTCCCCATGGTTTGTCAAGTATTTCTACATCTCAGTCTTCTGACAGCTCTCCTGATGGGTTCTGAACAATATCAACATCTAATGACCTTATTTCAACAAGTTCAAGTGTCTCCTAGTCCTAATTTTGAAGCTTTTTCTGCTGAGAACTCTGGATTTGCACACTTTGCAGATTTGTTTACTGCTTATGCTGTTAATTCTGACAATTCTCATGTATGTGCAACTTCTCAGTTAGGCATAAATCTTTGGATATTAGACTCAGGGGCAACTAACCACATGACCACACACAAACACTTACTTCACAATCTTGTTCCCTTACCTAAGCCTTTTCTGGTTACCTTACCTAATGGATATAAAATTAAGGTAGTGTCAACTGGTTCTCTCCACCTTAGACATGACATTATCTTACTTAATGTCCTTCTTGTACCATCTTTCCATTTCAATTTGATTTCCATACATTAGTTGATTTCTCAATTGGATTGTATAGCTGTTCTTACCAAGTTTAATTGTTCTTTATAGTGCCCTTCTCTGAAGAGGCCACTGGTAATTGGTAAGGCTGCTGGAAGGTTGTACTACCTTCATCCTGATGCTGATTTGTTTCCTGATTCAAACACTTTTTCTTTTTCTAGTTCTGTGTCATGTAATAAGTCTGACTCCACCATTTCTTCTGTAAATACTGGTCCATGTAATCAGATACCCATTGTAAATAAAATGGATCTGTTTTGGCATCAAAGATTGGGTCATATAACTTTTCATAGAATGAAGTCTATTCCGGTCATATCTGATAATGTTTCTAAACAATCTTTTATTTGCTCAGTATGCCCAATAGCAAGGAAACAAAGATTACCTTTCCCTGATAATCAACTTCACTCTACTGCCCCATTTCAATTGGTACATATTGATGTTTGGGGGCCTTGTAACTCTAAAACTTACAATGGTTTCAAATATTTCTTAAAAATAGTTGATGATTTCAATAGAGCCACCTGGACTCACCTATTATCCTGTAAAAGCAATGCCCTCTCTATCCTCAAAGCTTTTACTTCCATGGTTAAAGTTCATTTTCATTCCTCTGTTCGAACTTTCAGATCTGATAATGCTTATGAACTTGGTAGCAGTCATTCAGCTGCTTTCTACTTTGCTAAACAAGGGATTCTGCATCAAACCACCATTCCTTACACTCCACAACAGAATGGGGTTGTGGAAAGAAAACATAAACATCTCCTAGATGTGTCTAGGGTTCTTCTTTTTCAATCCAACCTACCCATCAAGTATTGGGGAGACTGTGTCTTGACTACCACCTACCTCATTAATAGAATGCCTTTAGCTACTTTGAACAACATTTCTCCCTTTGAAAAGTTGCATGGTCACCAACCTCCTTATGCTCATTTAAGGTCCTTTGGTTGTTTGTGTTTTGCCACTTCTCCAAGAATTGGCAGAGACAAATTTCAATCTAGGGACATTCCTAGCCTCTTCCTGGGTTATCCTTGTGGCGAAAAGGTTTACAAACTCCTCAACCCTCCATTTCTTCTGTTTTTTTACTCTAGGGATGTTGTGTTTCATGAACATATCTTCCCTTTTCACTCTTCTAACCATCATGTTCCTACTTCTCATCCCACACCTTTTGTGGATGTTCCTTCTCCACCTGTTTCTTCTCCTCATACTTTTTCCCCTCCTCCTTCTGTGGATGTTCCTCCTCCATCTGTTTCCTCACCACATTCTTCTACCAATATTCCCATTTCTCCTTCTGCCACCTCTTCCACACCTTCACTCCATCCTCCTTTAACTCTTGTACCTGTCCAGGTTGTCAGAAAATCCACTAGGACTGTCACTCAGCCTTCTTACCTCAAGGATTACATTTGTTCTTCTGTCCTACCCCATGTTCATGTCCCTAAACTTTCTAAGGTGTCCCAATCTGAGTTGCATATGCATGAACCTCAGTTTTACCAGCAGACAGCTTCACATCCTGCTTGGCAGGAGGCCATGCTAAAGGAATTTCAAGCTCTTGAGTCCAACCAGACTTGGGACATTGTTCCTCTTCCTCCACACAAGAAGGTTATTCCTTGTAAGTAGGTTTATAAGATTAAACAGAGGGCAGATGGTTCCATTGAGAGATACAAGGCCAGATTGGTTATCAGGGGTGATACTCAAAAAGAGGGTATTGATTTCACTGAAACATTCTCCCCTGTTGTTAAATTGACAACCATCAAGTGTCTTCTTACTTTGGCTATTAAGAGAGGCTGGACTGTTTATCAGTTGGATGCCAATAATGTTTTTCTGCATGGTGACCTTTATGAGGAGGTTTATATGAAGACTCCTCCTAGTTTGGATGTCTCTTCTACTTCTGCCTTTACTCCCTTGGCTTGTAGACTCAAGAAATCTTTGTATGGCCTCATCCAGGCTTCCAGACAGTGGTTTTCTAAACTCTCTGAAGCTTTGCACTCTAGGGGCTACATTTCTAGTCTCAATGACTATCCCCTATTCACCAAGTCCTCTTCTGGTTCTCTTATTATCCTGGCTGTCTATGTTGATGACATCCTGCTAGCTGGGGATGATGTTGCTGAGTTGGATTCCTTGAAGTTATTTTTGGACTCCCCGTTTAAAATTAAGGACTTGGGCACAGTTCATTATTTCCTTGGTTTGGAGATCTCCTCTACTCCTCAGGGTTATCTTATGACTTAGTCCAAGTATACCATTGACCTCCTAGCTGAGTTCAACTACTAGCATTTTTCTCTTGTGTCCACACCTCTGGATCCTTCTATCAAACTTCATTTGGAATGGGAGCATCTATTTCTAATCGTAGTTTGTATAGGAGGCTGGTTGGGAAGTTAAATTTTTTACAACATACTAGACCTGACATCTCTTTCTCTGTTCAACATCTTAGCCAATTCCTTCATCATCCTCAGGTGCCACACATGTTGGCTGCACTTCATGTTTTGAGGTATCTCATGAATGATCCTGCCCAGGGTATTTTACTCTCCAACTCTGCTAATATGTCTCTTATGGGGTTTTCTGATTCTAATTGGGGTTCTTGCACTATTTCTCGCAAGTCTGTCAGTGGTTATTATATAACTCTTGGTGGCAATCCTGTATCTTGGAAAAGCAAGAAACAACCTACTATTTCTTTGTCTTCAGCAGAGGTTGAGTATAGAGCTCTAAGGAAAGCTATCACGACCCGAATTTCCCACCCTCGGGAGTCGTGATGACGCCTACTAATGTGATCTAGGCAAGCCAATTATTGAACGGTTTACCTTTATCCATTTTTACACCCTTTTAGCATTTATAAAGCAATAATGTGAAAACAACGGAAATTTCAATAAGCGGAAGAAATGTAGTGAAATATCTGAAATATGAATCTAATACAACTGTTAAACCTTAATCACCCAGAACTGGTGTCACAGTACCACAGACGATCTAAGAGTGCTAAATACAAAGTCTGAAAATAAAAGATACACTGTTTCTGAAACAAAGAAATGAAACAGGAAGTAAAGGATAGAGGAGATGCCAGGGCCTGCGGATGCCTGCAGGTCTACCTTGGATCTCCGCGTGGACTGAAGGTAGTCACTCAATCTACGGTCCAAAGTCAGCAGCACTGGGATCTGCACAAAAGAGTGCAGAGTGTAGTATCAGCACAACCGACCCCATGTGCTGGTAAGTGCCTAGCCTAACCTCGGAGAGGTAGTGACGAGGCTAGGACCAGACTACCAATTAAACCTGTGCAATTCAACTATATACAGCGGAAAAGGAATATAGAAATAAACAGTCAAGTATGGGAGGGGAAACATGTTGGGGGGGAGATATCGATTCCAAATAGAAAGACAACAAGTAAACAAAAGAAACAATATAACTCGGATATCAACAAAGAATCAGAAATCAATAAATGCACGGCATCACCCTTCGTGCTTTTACTCTCGTCCTCACCCAAACAATCATATAATAAAAATGTGCACGGCATCACCCTTCGTGCTTTTACTCTCTTTCCTCACCATATAATCAATATAATCGGCACGGAATGGTACATCGTGCGGCACGGCATCACCCTTCGTACTTTACACTCTTTCCTCATAATCATACACGGCATCACCCTTCGTTCTTTACACTCTTTCCTCACAAAAACAATGCACGACATCACCCTTCGTGCTTTAACTCTCTTTCCTCACCCAAACAACAATCACAAATAATAGGGCAAGGGAAATAAATGAAATTGCAATAATAATCCCGGCAAGGGAACGATAATTCAACAACAAGTCCTGGCAAGGGAAATAACAATTAAAGCAACAATAGCCCGGCAAGGGGGCAACATAATGATCTCTTCTCTTTCTCACTTTTACTTCACAATTCACTTCGCAACTCGAGCCAATGCTCTAAAGGTTCAATTATCACTTATACCTTCACAATTCGTTATACAACTTGAGCCAACGCTCCTCAATGTTCATAGGTCACAATTCCTTCCACAACTTTACACAACAAATAGAAACCATCACCAAGGCATGAAAGATACAACGAAGTCATCATAATCACAATAGAAAGACTCACGGTCATGCTAGACACCAATGTATAGATAATCGTCACCATGCCTATACGTTGTACTCAACATTTACCACATGGCAAATAGGACTCGACTCCTAATACCTCAAGCTAAGGTTAGACCAAACACTTGCCTCGATGCCACAAACACAATTCATGTCTCAATTATCGCTTTACGCCTTGATTCCACCACCAATTCGCTCGTATCTAGCCACAAGTTACTTAATTACATCAATAAACGCTAAATGAATCAATTCTAATGCATGAAAATGAGTTTCTTAAAGTTTTACCCAAAAAGTCAAAAATCGCCCCCGGGCCCACATGGTCAAAACCCGAGGTTCGAACCAAAACCCGGTTACCCCATTCCCCCACGAACTCAAATATATAATTTGTTTTGAACTCGGACCTCAAATCGAGGTCCAAATCCCCATTTTTTGAAAAACCTAGGTTCTACCCAAAACACCCAATTTTTCCATGAAAATCATTGATTTGAAGTTGAAATCATGTTAAAAGATGTTAATAATTGAAGGAAACGAGTTAAAAGTGACTTACAATCGATTTGGAAGAAGATTTGTTCTTGAAAAATTGCCCTAGGGAGTTTGTGTTTTGAAAAGATGTGAAAATGAGTTAAAATTCGTCTAAGTATAAAAGTTGCAGGTCTCAGATGTGGGAATTACGAAGAACATCTCGCATTTGCGAGTTAGGAATTGCGAGTACAGCGTCGCATTTGCGACTCAAGGCTGAAATAGGGGTGATCGCATTTGCGAGCAAAGACAGGCCTGGGCTGTTTCGCATTTGCGAACTCGCATTTGCGAGCCAGGCTTCGCAAATGCGAAGCCTGCAGGCCTGGTCACACCAGCTAAAATCTGCAACTTTCTATGTCTAAAATTCTACCCCGTGGCCTATCCAAAACTCACCCGAGCCCTAGGGGCTCCAAACCAAACATACACATAAGCTCAAAAATATCATACGGACTTGTTCGTGTAATCAAATCACCAATATAACGTCATGAACATCGAATTATACCTCAAGATCAATGAAATTTCTCAAAACTTCTTTAAACATCAAATTTTGCATTTAAGGTCCTAATGGATTCCGTTCTTACCAAACTTTACCGACAACGCATATAAATCATATTGAACCTGTACCGGGCTCCAGAACCATAATACGGGCTCGATACCACAGGTTTCACATAACATTTCACTTTCAAAAACCTTTATATTTTTCTAAAAACAATTTCTTTCAAAAATTCATTTCTCGGGCTTGGGACCTCGGAATTCGATTCCAGGCATACGCCCAAGTCACATATTTTCCTACGGACCCTCCGGGACCGTCAAATCATGGGTCCGTGTCCGTTTACCCAAAATATTGACCGAAGTCAAATTGATTCATTTTATAGTCAAAATTTATCATTTTTCATAGATTTTTACATATAGGATTTCCGGCTACACACTCGGACTGCACACACAAATCGAGGTGATGCTAAAAGAGGTTTTTAAGGCCTCGAAATGCAGAACTCATTTTTAAAAACAAGTGACGACCTTTTGGGTCATCACATTCTCCACCTCTAAAACAACCGTTCATCCTCGAACGGACAGAAGAAGGAAGTACCTGAGTCGGGGAAAAGATGGGGATAACGGCTCCGCATATCAGACTCGGACTCCCAGGTCGATGCCTCAGCACTGACCTATTCACTGAACAAGAACAGAAGGAAAATTCTTCAATCTCAACTGACGAAGCGGCCAGTCTAGAATAGCTACCGGCTCCTCCTCATAAGACAAGTCCTTGTCCAACTGGACAGTGCTGAAATCTAACACGTGGGATGGATCGCCGTGATACTTCCGAAGCATGGACACATGAAACAATAGATGCAGGGCTGCTAAGCTCGGCGGCAACGCAAGTCTATAAGCCACCTCTCCCACTCGATCAAGAATCTCAAACGGGCCAATGAACCTAGGGCTAAGCTTGCCCTTCTTCCCAAATCTCATCACGCCCTTCATAGGCGACACTCGAAGCAATACCCGCTCACCGACCATGAATGCCAAATCATGAACCTTGCGGTCGGCATACCTCTTTTTCCTGGACTGAGCTGTATGAAGCCTATCTTGAATAATCCTGACCTTGTCCAAGGAATCCTGAACCAGATCCGTACCCAACAACCGAGCCTCTCCCGGCTCAAACCATCCAACCGACGACCGACACCGCCTACCATACAAAGCCTCATAAGGAGCCATCTGGATACTCGACTGGTAGTTGTTGTTGTAGGCAAACTCTACTAAAGGAAAAAACTGATCCCACGAGCCTCCAAAGTCAATGACACAAGCTCGGAGCATATCCTTCAAAATCTGAATAGTCCGCTCGGATGCCCGTCTATCTGAGGATGAAACGCTGTGCTCAACTCAACCCGTGTGCTCAAATCTAGCTGAACTGCTTTCCAGAAATGTGAGGTAAACTGCGTACCTCGATCCGAAATGATAGACATGGGCACACCATGAAGACGAACAATCTCCCGGATGTAGATCTCAGCTAATCTCTCGGAAGTATAGGAAACTGCCACAGGAATAATATGTGCTGACTTGGTCAGCCTATCAACAACGACCCACACTGCATCAAACTTCTTCTGAGTCCGTGGGAGTCCAGTAACGAAGTCCATAGTAATACGCTCCCACTTCCACTCAGGGATCTCAATCTTCTGGAACAAACCACCAGGTCTCTGATGCTCGTATTTAAGCTAACAATTCAAACACCGAGCCACATATGCAATGATATCCTTCTTCATTCTCCTCCACCAATAATGCTGCCGCAAATACTGATACATCTTCGCGGCGCCAGGATGAATAGAGTACCGGGAGCTATGGGCTCCTCTAAAATAAACTCTCAAAGACCATCCACATTAGGCACACAAACTCGACCCTACAATCTCAAAACTCCATCATCACCTATGGTAACCTGCTTGGCACCTCCGTGCTGCACCGTGTCTCTAAGGACACACAAATGGGGATCATCATACTACCGATCTCGGATGCGCTCCAATAATGAAGAACGAGCGACTGTGCAAGCTAGCACACGACTGGGCTCAGAAACATCCAACCTCACGAACTGATTGGCCAAAGCCTGAACATCCAAAGCAAGCGGTCTCTCACCGACCGGAATATAAGCTAGACTGCCCATACTGGCTGACTTCCTACTCAGGGCATCGACCACCACATTGGCCTTTCCCGAATGATATAAGATGGTGATATCATAGTCTTTCAATAGCTCTAACCACCTCCTCTGCCTCAAATTCAACTCCCTTTTCTTGAACAAATACTGCAGACTCTTGTGATCCGTGAACACCTCACATGCCACGCCATACAGATAATGCCTCCAGATCTTCAACGCGTGAACAATGGATGCTAGCTCCAAATCGTGAACTGGATAGTTCTTCTCATGAACCTTCAACTGCCACGAAGCATAGGCAATGACCTTGCCATCCTGCATCAACACCGCGCCAAGCCCAATACGAGATGCATCACAATAAACTGTATATGGCCCTGAACCTGTGGGCAAAACCAACACTGGTGCTGTAGTCAAAGCTGTCTTGAGCTTTTGAAAGCTCGCCTCACACTCATCCGACCATCTGAACTGGGCACCCTTCTGGGTCAACCTAGTCATCGGGGCTGCAATAGATGAAAACCCCTCTACAAACCGACGATAGTAGCCTGCCAAACCCAAGAAACTCTGGATCTCTATGGCTGATGCTGGTCTAGGCCAGTTCTTGACTGCCTCAATCTTCTTCGGATCAACCTGAATACCCTCTGCTGACATAACATGACCCAGGAATGCAACCGAACTCAACCAGAACTCATACTTCGAAAACTTAGCGTACAACTAACTATCCCTCAAAGTCTGAAGAACCACTCTAAGATGCTGCTCGTGCTCCTCCCGGCTGCGAGAATATATCAAAATATCATCAATGAAGACTATCACGAACGAATCCAAGTAAGGCTTGAACACTCGGTTCATCAAATCCATAAAAGCTGCTGGGGCATTTGTTAACCTGAATGACATCACCAAGAACTCATAATGCCCGTACCGAGTGTGGAAAGCTGTCTTAGGGACATCGGATGCCCTAATCCTCAACTGATGGTAGCTAGATCTCAAGTCAATCTTTGAAAATACCTTGGCACCCCAAAGCTGATCGAACAAATCAACAATCCTCGGCAGCGGATACTTATTCTTGATTGTAACCTTATTCAATTGCCGGTAATCAATACACATACTCATCGATACATCCTTCTTATTTATAAACAATACTGGCGCACCCCAAGGCGAAACACTGGGTCTAATGAAACCCTTCTTGAGCAAGTCTTGCAACTGCTCCTTCAACTCTTTCAACTCAGGTGGGGCCATTCGATACGGCGGGATGGAAATGGGTTGAGTGCCCGGAGCCAAATCAATGCAAAAGTCAATATCCCTGTTGGGTGGCATACCCGGCAGGTCTGAGGAAATACCTCAGGAAACTCACGACCAACGGGCACAGACTCAATAGAAGGAACCTCAGCACTAGAATCACGAACATAGGCCAAATAGGCCAAACACCCCTTCTCGACCATACGTCGAGCCTTCACATAAGAGATAACACTGCGGGTAGAATGACCAGGAGTCCCCCTCCACTCTAAACGAGGTAAACCCGGCAAGGCTAAGGTCACAGTCTTGGCATGACAGTCCAAGATAGCGTGATAAGGTGATAACCAGTCCATCCCCAATATGACATCGAAATCAACCATGTCCAGAAGAAGCAAATCTACACGAGTCTCAAGACCTCCAATGATAACTATACACGAATGATGGACTCGATCTACCACAATAGAATCACCCACCGGTGTAGACACATAAACAGGAGCACTCAAAGAATCACTAGGCATGACCAGATACGGTGCAAAATAAGATGACACATAGGAGTACGTAGACCCTGGATCAAATAAAATTGGAGCATCTCTGCTACAAACCAGAACAGTACCTGTAATAACTGCATCGGAAGCCTCAGCCTCGGGCCTGGCTGGAAGAGCATAACATCGGGGCTGGGCCCCACCACCCTGAACCACATCTCTGGGACGGCCGGCTGCTGGCTGGCCTCCACCTCTAGCGGCCTGAGCTCTACCTCCACCTCTAGCACCTCTACCCCCACCTCTAGCTGGCTGGGCGGGCTGTGGAACACTCGGTGCTTGAACCATGGCACGGGAACCCTGATGCTGAGAGCTACTCGGTGCTCGAGGGTAAAACCTAGCAATGTGATCCACATCACCACAAGTGTACAAGCCCTCGGCTGCTCAGACTGCTGACCCTGAAGACCTGAATGACCACCCTGAAAACTCTAAAGCGGCGGTGCACTGATGGGAGCTGGTGGTGTATTGTAGGACTGCTGATCAGAATGCTACATCTGAGGACCATGGCCACTTGAAGCATCGTGAGAAACCTGAAGTGCCAACTGAAAAGGCCTAGGAGGATGGCCTCTACCATACGAATCCCTACCTCCAGACGAGGTACCACTGAATCGGCCTGAATGACGGGGCCTCTAGTCCGACCCATGACCACCTACCTGCGACAGAACCATCTCAACTCTCCAGGCCACATTGGCCGCCTCCTGGAAAGATATCTCACTCCCAGTCTCCCTAGCCATCTAAAGACGAATCGGCTGAATAAGTCCCCTTCTCTCTCTCTCTCTCTCTCTCTCTCTCTCTCTCTCTCTCGGTGGGAAGTATGATAAGGGCATGAAGAGCCAAGTCGATGAATCTGGTCTCATACTGGGTAACGGTCATAGAACCCTGCTGGAGACGCTCAAACTGCCTCCGATAGGCCTCTCTCTGAGTGATAGGGAGAAACTTCTCCAGAAATAGCTGTGTAAACTGCTCCCAAGTCAAGGCTGGTGATTCGGCTGGTCTAGCCAAGCAATAATCTCTCCACCAAGTCTTGGCGGATCCAGACAAGCGAAAAGTAGCAAAATCGACCCCACTGGTCTCAACTATCGCCATGTTCCTGAGAACCTCATGACAGCTGTCTAGATAATCCTGGGGATCCTCAAAAGATGCATCGCTGAAAGTAGTAGTGAAGAGCTTGGTGAACCTGTCCAATCTCCACAAAGCATCGGCAGACATAGCTGCGCCATCACCGGTTTAGGCTACCACACCCGGCTGAGCTGCTCCAACTGGCTGAACTGCTGGAGTCTAAAACTGGGGAGCTACCTGCTTCGGAGTATGAGTGGCAGGAGTCTGGGCTCCTCCTCCAGCCTGAGAGACGGCTGGTGCTACAAGAAGCAAGCCTGCCTAGGTGACACTCTCCATAAGGCCCACTAGACGGATCAGAGCATCCTGGAGTTCTCGGGTAGCAATAAACCCCTCTGGGACCTGAGCTGGGCCTACCGGAGCTGCTGGGGCCGGAACCTTATCATCAAAGTCAACCTGAGGCTCCGCTGCTGGTGCTGCTGCTCTGGGCTGAGCTCTACCCCTACCTCGGCCTCTAGCATGGCCTCGGCCTCGCCCTTTTCCCCTCATGGGAGCTGCTGCTGGGGGCTCGGGCTGCTGGTAAGCCGATGAGGAAGCGTGCATTCTCGGCATCTACGAGAGAACATAATAGAAATTCAATCAACATTGAGAAACCAAACCGCACGACACGAAAGAAAAGATGTGAAATTTTCCTAACTCTGTAGCCTCTAGGGGATAAAACACACATCTCCGTACGAATCCCTCAACTCTACTAAGCTTGTCTGTGAACTGTGAGACCCATGTAACCTAGAGCTCTGATACCAACTTGTCACGATCCAGATTTCCCACCCTCAGGAGTCGTGATGGCGCCTACTAATGTGAGCTAGGCAAGCCAATTATTGAACAGTTTACCTTTATCCATTTTTACACCTTTTTAGCATTTCTAAAGCAATAATGTGAAAACAACGGAAATTTCAATATGCGGAAGAAATGTAGTGAAATATCTGAAATATGAATCTAATACAACTGTTTAAGCCTTAATCACCCAGAACTGGTGTCACAGTACCAAAGATGATCTAAGAGTGACCCGACTCTTAATCCCTCAAGCTAAGGTAAGACCAAACACTTACCTCGATGCCACGAACACAATTCACATCTCAATTATCGATTTACCCCTTGATTCCACCACCAATTTGCTCATATCTAGCCATAAGTTACTTAATTACATCAATAAACGCTAAATGAATCAATTCTAATGCATGAAAATGAGTTTCTTAAAGTTTTACCCAAAAAGTCAAAAATTGCCCCCGGGCCCACATGGTCAAAACCCGAGATTCGAACCAAAACCCGATTACCCATTCCCCCACGAACTCAAATATATAATTTATTTTGAAATCGGACCTCAAATCGAGGTCCAAATCCCCATTTTTTGAAAAATCTAGGTTCTACCAAAACACCCAATTTCCCCATGAAAATCATTGATTTGAAGTTGAAATCATGTTAAAAGATGTTAATGATTGAAGGAAACGAGTTAAAAGTGGTTTACTATCGATTTGGAAGAAGATTTGTTCTTGAAAAATCGCCTTAGGGAGTTTGTGTTTTGAAAAGATGTGAAAATGGGTTAAAATTCGTCTAAGTATAAGAGTTGCAGGTCTCACATGTGGGAATTGCGAACAGGGGTTCGCAATTGCGAACCCCGATCTCTGCTATGCTGGGAATTGCGAAGAACATCTCGCATTTGCAAGTTGGGAATTGCGACTACAGCGTCGCATTTGCGACTCAACGCTGAAACAGGGGTGATCGCATTTGCGATCAAAACCTCGCATTTGCGAGCAAAGACAGGCCTGGGCTATTTCGCATTTGCGATCCAGCCTTCGCATTTGCGAACTCACATTTGCGAGCCAGGCTTCGCAAATGCGAAGCCTGCAGGCCTAATATAACGACTCGGCCGGTTGTTTTTAGAATTTATGCCTCGATCCCCTATTAACTGCTTCCCCCAAGTTTATTTCTGCTATTTTGATTTGCCGGGATGTTCGGTTTTTAGTTTCGGAGAGTTTTGGGACACTTAGACCTTAAATGAGAGCTTAATGTCGGAAAGTTGGCCGTAGTTGGAACAGTGTGAAGATGGCCTTGGAATGGAAATCCGATGGTTCCGTTGGCTCCGTTAGGTGATTTCGGGTTTAGGGGCGTGGTCGGATTGTGTTTTGGAGGTCCGGAGCTAATTTAGGCTTGAAATGCCAAAAGTTGAATTTTAAAGTTTTCGGTTCGATAGTGGTATTCTGATCCGAGGGTCGGAATGGGATTCCGAGAGTTGCAGTAGTTCCGTTATGTCTTTTGTGATGTGTGTGCAAAATTTCAGGTCATTCGGAGGTGGTTTGTTTGGGTTTTTGATCCAAAGCGTATTTTGAGAAATTTGGAGTCTTAGGCTTGAATCTATGGTTAATTTGAGGTTTTGATGTTGTTTTAGGTGTTTTAAGGATTGTTATAAGTTTGAATAAGGTATTAGGTAATGTTGGTGCTTTTGGCTGAGGTTCCGGGAGCCCCGAGATGATTTCGGGTGGTTGACGGAAAGATTTTTGAAGTTGAGAGATTGCAGATTTTAGCTGGTACCTGTCATAACCGCACTTGCGGTTGGGGTTCCACAGGTGCGGAGCCGCAGAAGCGACGTAAAGACCACAGAAGCGGATGTTGGTGTTTTCTTCAGATTTCACAGATGCGGGAGGAGTACCGCAGATGCGGTTTCGCATCTGCGAAAAGGAAATCGCAGATGCAGCTCCTGGGCAAGTAAATGAAAGTCGCAGATGCGACGTGGTTTCCGCAGAAATATGAGATTTCGAGGGTTTTGTTTCAAAAGTTGAAAAATCAATTTGGAGCTCGGGGGAGGGCGATTTTGAGAGAGAATTGAAGAGGAGATCATTGGGTAACGATTCTTTAACCCTTTCTAGTTATATTCCATCAATCTATAGTTAATTTCACCATTTAAATTCGGATTGGGGATGAAAATTGGGGAAAAGTTGGAAGAAAGTTCCTAGACCTAAAATTTGACTTTTGATTGGGAATTTGACCTTGGATTTGGATAATTTTGGTATGCCTGAACTCGTGAGAGTATGAGGATTCTGTAAATATAAATTTTACCAGATTCTGAGACGCGGGCTTGAGGGGCATTTTGGTTATTTTACCTAATTTTGTGTCTTAGCTTATAATTTAATTATAGAATCAATTATTGAAGTGTTATTTACATTATGAAATTGAATTGAATTGATTTGGGCCATTTGGAGTCGGATGCTCGTGGCAAAGGCGTGGTTTCGGGTTGACTTGCACTTGTTCGAGGTAAGTGACTTGTCTAACCTTGTGTGAGGGACTTTTCCCCTTAGGAGTGGTATTGTGGTAATTGAAATGCCTCGTACGTGAGGTGACGAGTGCGTACTTGTGCTAATTGTTAGAAACCCGTTCTTTTTCATTAAAAATAGCCTTGAATTGTGTTCTTCCTCTTCTTGCTTACAATGTTTGGACATTAAACCTGCTGTAGCTTAGAGAAACATGTCTACTTGACTAAATTGCTCTATTTGGCTTAACTGCCTTAATTGTATTACGTGAATCATGCTAGGTTAGGATTACCTGCTTCACTTTGACATGAAATTGTTTGGATTGAATTCTTGTTGTTGCTGTGTATTTACTTTGGGACTATGGAACGGTATTCCGGGAGATCCCCCTGCACTTTTACTTTGGGACTACGGGACGGTATCCCGAGAGCTCCCCTGTATGTTTACTTTGGGACTACGGAATTGTATTCCGGGAGATCCGCCTGCACATTTATGCGTCGGACTACGGGACTGCACTCGGGAGATCCACTGGAGATGATATTTATATTTGGGGACTATAGGACGGTATCCTGGGAGATCCCCGGTTGTTACCTTGGAGTTGAGTTGTGTTCTCTTACTGTGTTTTACTTGCCTCTGTGATAGTTGTTGCTGTCCTTTATATCTTGTGTTACTTACTTACACT
>NW_017675235.1:52368-72278 GCF_001879085.1 Nicotiana attenuata | reverse complement strand
AGCTGGTCGCACGGTTATGTGCTATGTTAGTTCCGTTTCGACGTATGCTGGCGGATCAGTTCTGGTTGCAGAAATTGAGCCGAGGATGGCGTGAGTGAAGCAAAATTTTGACAAAGGTTATATGGTGCTTCGTAGATGTGCGAAACTAATAGGATGTCTTGAGCTGTTGTTGATAAAGAATGCTCAGTGTATAGAGAAGGAAGATGTTTGTTTGTATTGGAATGAGATCATATCCTGCGGCGTCAGAGTGCTAATGAGGCACGGGTGGTTATGTCCGTTTGATCAGGTAAATTGCAGTTCGAATAAGGAGTAAATGACTCTCGAGAATGATTTTAATGTGTTCAAGATTCTACATGTAATAATCAGATGTCTTAAGGTTGTGTAAGTGGTCAGAGACTGTGTTTTCATTGGAAGAGGTCAAGACTTGTGGTATTTTTATGTTAATTATGGGATTCTATGTATCAGTATCAGGAAAGTAAAGGTAACGGATTTAGAGTCGCAGGAAGTTCTTCAGAGTAAAGTATTCTGGAATGTAGTATCTCTAGGAACATTTGAGAGAGTATTCAGTGGCTTATGGGTCTTAGATAGTGTGGTCTTGTGCTTGGGTCTCACGTAGTGAGCCTGGGTTGAGGAACTGTGGTGCTACAGCAAGAGGGAATATCAAGTTGATGACGAATCAGAAGGGAAATTAGATAAATGGGATAGCTTGATAGTAGACCGAATCGGTATGGTAAGGATATGATTAATTTTTCGTATGTGTTCGAGACAATGAGTCCTTACAGGTATTGTGCAGCGAAGCTCTTGAGTTCTGACAGCTTGCTTAGCTTGGTTTGGATAGAAGGATTCAGTCCTGGCAGTTTAGCTTGTGCAAATGGAATTAGGAGAGAGTTCTGGTTGAGTTTTACCGTGGTTTGGAGATGTATATATTTCCTATGGGCATGCGAAGCATGGAGTGTGTAATGATTCTTTTCTTCTAGATGGGATTGATGGGAGTTCTCGACTAGTTGAGTGAGTAGATGTATGTGGCTCGGAAGGGAGATAAAGGTTTTCTGGCTATCCTTGGATGGTATGGTATACGCGGTATGTTGTGGAGAATTGAGATTTGCGTGTGTGAGGTTTCAGTCCAGTTTTGAAAGGAAGTTCGTAAAATTCTTAGGCAACGGGTAGCCTCAGGTAATCAAGGAAATGATACTGCTAATTGGAAGTGATTTGACGAGAGTAAATATCTCGGAAAAAGGGTAATATGATTAGACTGATGATACTACGCTAGTATTGCGGTGCTTTCTTGCGAGATCGACTGTTGATATTTGAGTTTGTTTGATGGCACAGGGGAATTTTAGAATATCTTTCGTGCAATGATTGGGTACTTGAGGTGTAACATGTATTCATACTACAGAACTTGGGATCAGGTACAGTGATTCGTGTGCTATGTGGAGTTGGAGACTGGGAGTTCTCAGGTACAGACTATGTAGTGGTTGCGGATCGTGTGTATTGGTACCGTTTAGCGGCTGTTGGGATTTGGAGGCCCGAGTGGATCTTCTTTGCTTGGTATATTAGATTTTTGGATATGATATTGGGGTGTAGACTGGTTGTCTCAGTGTTGGATTATTCTAGACTATTGTGCTATGGGCTATGTCGGAAAATGCCACAGGTTGCGTGGCGAGGTGCATCGGATCATGTTCTAGCAGAGTGGTTTGTATTCCAAAGACCAGCGGACGGCTGGGAAGGATTGTTTTTCTTAATTGGGCCTTCGTGGCGGATGTCGGTGCAGAGGTTTCTACCATTGGTTCAGTTCCGGTATTGAGGGACTTTTTCGGATGCATTTCTTGTGGCCGGGCATGTCGCCGGGCGAGATTGTGGATTTCGGTAATTATTTGGTGCCGGGCACCGTATCGTACGGCTCCGGCAGGAGTTATAGTAGTGGAAGGAGCAGCTTCAGGCTTCTTGGTATTGAGTTCGTTGGCAGGCCGATGTGGCTACGTATTTAGCTTGAGTTAGCTTGGTTGGCCCGAGTTGTATTGTTGAGGGATAGGTTGATTCGATCGTTATTGAACTTGTTAAGTGATCGGGGGAGATCTATGAGTTGCTTTTCTGTGCTGTGAGACGTTATGATTGTTGGTTATGGGCACATGTGGTGCGGTTCTATTGGGGAATTCACAGTGAAAGTCGAGCGGGTAGAGTAATCGGGTGTTGATCGGTAAATGGAGTATCGGTTATGACCTATCGGGTTGCGTGTCATATGTTATTTGTTTCCCCGTGGATGCAATGAATTGCTTGGTTTCAAACATCAAATTGTGCGTGGCTGTCAATTTTGAGCAAAGTGACTTGAGGTGCTTCATGTGTAACAGTGTTTGGATAGGATCGCGCATTGTAGGGAGGCTACGTGGAGTTATGACCTTTCGAGGTGGATTCAGGTGTTCTATTTCTATGATGTGAGACGGGGTCTCAGCCTTGTGTGGTGATGGTACTGATGAGCTTGAGGTACAGCTCTTTCGTTTGAGTCATTTGTCATGATTTGAGTATGTTCAGACCGTTTCTTATCGGTGCGTGTATTATGCAAGTTGTGGCTTAGGCCTGTGTTGAGGTGTCATATCACCAGAGTGGTGTGTTGGATTCGAAGTGATCGTTGGAGTCATTAATGAATACGAACAGATTTGATTTCAGCTTGTTAGAAGAATAATATCGAGGTTCGACTCGGAATCTGCTGTGGTATTAGCCAAAAGGGAAGTGGCTTCATGAATGGTTGATCTGAGAAATGGTTACGGTTTATTGCGTGTTTCATTTATCGTTGGCAGTATATGAGCGTGTTGGAATAAGACCTTGGTTGATAAGAGGTTTTCTACCGGTATTCGGGTGTTGTGGGCAACTGCTGTGAATAGAAGTTATCGTTTCGAGTGTTTGGGTTATGTAGTATATCATATGATTGCACCTGAGGTTGCAGGTATGGGTTATTACAGCTGGTTCGGGCTTATTCGGAGTATAGATGTGAGGTTCTGATCTTGTGTATAATTTCGGAAAGTGCAATGTGGTTCTATGGTTTATGGACTAGATGGATTGTGAAATTTCAGCTATGTTGTGTTATCGGACCTATGCGAGACAGGGTGACGTGGGATCACCCGGGTATATGCTTGGTAAGGTTATTCAGCTACTGGTTGGCTTCTAGGACCACTCTGGGTACGCTCGAGGACGAGCGTTGGTTTAAGTTGGGGAGGATGTGACGACCCGACCCGTCGTCTCGTGAGTTACCGCCCCGTTTTCCCCATTTTTCGGTTTCCTCATGTGTTATTATACGAGTCTTGTGTGAATGAGTTGATTTGGATTGATTCTGGATGGAAATGAGATACTTAGTCTCTTCAAGGAAGGTTTGTTTTGGAAAAGTCAACCGGATGTTCACTATTGAGTTAGAGGGCTCGAATGTGATTTTCGGTGATTCGGTCAGCTTCGCGGGGTGATTTGACTTAGGAGTGTGATCGGAATTTATTTTGGAGGTCCGGTGTAGAATTAGGCTTGAATTGGCGAAGTTAGTATTTTGGCGAATTCCGGTTGATAGGTGAGATTTTGATCCGAGAGTCGGAATGGAATTCCGAGAGTTGTTGTAGCTTCGTTAGGTGATTTGGGATATGTGTGAAAAATTTGAGGTCATTCGGACGTGGTTTGGTTGGGTTTTTGATCGAGTGCGAGTTTCGGAAGAATTTGAAGAACTTAGGCTTGGATTTGATGTAATTTGATGCTTTTAGTGTTAATCGTGGTGTTTTGATGATTGGAACAAGTTTGGGTGATGTTTTAAGATATGTTGGTGTTTTTGGTTGAGGTCCCGGGGGCCTCGGGGTGATCTCGGATGGCTAACGGGATGAAATTTGAGTTGAGGAATGGCAGATTTTTAGCTGGTATCTGATATGTTCGCTTCTGCGGAAATGGACCGCAGAAGCGGTTCCGCAGAAGCGTAATGGTGGTCGCAAAAGCGGTCAAGAGCTGAGTAGGGTAGTTCCGCAGAAGCGGAACATTTTTCGCACAAGCGTGTCCGCAGAAGCGATTTTGGGCTATAGATGGAATTCCGCAGAAGCGGAAATTAACCGCAGAAGCGGTATCGCGGAAGCGGGGATGGGGACCGCAGAAGCGGAAACCCCTGGAGCCAGAAGGGTTTTATATTCATTTTTGTTCCGCGAAGCTTATGTTATTTCCACCATTTTCAAGCGAGCTTGTGAGCTATTGGACGGAATTAAAGAGGGTTTCGACGGGAATTGATTGGAGGTGAGTCTCGTGACTTAGAATCATCATTTTATTGAAGAATCAACACCTAATTCATGGAAATTTGATTAAAAATGGAAGGAACTAGGGCTTGACTTTTGAAATGGAAAATTGGAGTTTGAGGGAGCATTGGAGCTCGGATTTTGGTAAATTTGATATGTATGGACTCGTGGCGAGGTAAGGAATCCATTGATGTTAACTTTCTGATTTTTTGAGGAGTGGGCCCGAGGCTCGGATTTTGCTAATTTCGAGATTTTTGCTATTTTTTCGATTGTTTTCGATTGGGTATTGTCCCATTGGCATATTGTAACGTATTCGCTCTGATGTTTGATAGATTCGACGCGCGTGGAGGCCGATTTGAGGAGAAAAGGCATCGCGAGCTAGAGATTTCGCCGGTTCGAGGTGAGTAATGATTGTAAATGATAGTTTGAGGGTTTGGAACCCCGGATGTGCACATCATAGTGCTGTATTGAGGTGACTTGCACGCCGGATGTGAGCGTGGGGTAGAGCACCGTTGGGGATTGTGACTTGGTCCGTCCCGGTTGTTGATTTTTACCGCGTATTTGACTGAAACTACTTGTTATCATCATAATTCGGGCTGATTGCCATGTTTGGGCTTCGTGCCAACTATGTGAATCCTTCAGTGATTGATATCACTGTTTTCGCATTACTTGCGTATTATTTGATCTCGGTCCAGGGTTTTAATACTGTTTTGCAAACTCAGCCATTTTTCTAAGATTTGAAAACTTAAACAATATTTTATTGACGTTTTGAGCTGAGAACTATTATTTTAATATTGCCCAAGTGGCTTATGTGCATTTCTGGACTGAGCAAGGGTCGGGCTACGCGCCGCAGCAGTGTTATAGTGATTTCTGGAAATATGGATGGCCCGGGCTGCGCGCCGCAGCAGTATTGTATTGATATTGAGGCCGAGGGCCTGGTTGGTGCCACGAGATGGCTTGATTATTTGCCCTTGGGCTGTAGGAGCCCCTCCGGAGTCTGTACACACCCCCTGTGAGCGTCGTCGACGTTAAATTTGGTTGGCTCGGGCTGTACGCCGCAGCGGTCATACGCATTACATTGCACTCATGCATTGGTTCCTGGTTGTATTACGTGTCATGACATTCAGCACTCTCGTTCCATTGGCATCCATGCTACTTCTTGCACTGTTCACCTGATACCCTGGTGTTATTTGTTAATGGAGTGCTGTGCCCGAGGGGATGACTTATGTGCTGACTTGCACTATCTGTTTTGCATTCATTTGCTTAACTGTTGAGAAAGATATTTTTTTAAAAGAGGTTCTAACTGAGCCCAGATATTTTCTAAAGGATTTCACGGTTTTACTGTTTTTCTCAAAGGGTTGCACTGTTCTATATAGCATGATGGAGTGCCTTACGTGATTTCTTGCTGCTCAGTTATTATTTACTTTTATTGCTCACCGAGTTGGAGTACTCACTTTACTCCCTGCACCTCGCGTGCAGATGCAGGTATTGGCTTACCCGGTAGCGGGTTTGAGCTGGTTGAGGATTTGCTATCGTAGCTGAGCAAGGTGACCGCCAGCGTTCGCGGCACCAGATTTCTTCCTTTTGATTCCAGATTGTATTCTATGTATTACAGGCCTTGTAGTTGTATCAAAGATCCTTCTAGATGCTCGTGACCTGTGACACCCCGATTTCGGGCTGAGTCGGGATGGGTTCTCTGTTTTTATCACGTTTATTCCGTAATATGATTTCATTATCTATTATTCAGACTTATGCATGCTAAGTAACTGTTAAAAGGGGCGTTGTTGTTCTGTTGGCTGGCCTTGTCTTCATGAGAGGCGCCATCACGACCGGGTTTTGGGGAATTGGGTCGTGACATTAACAATATAGAAATTTACGGAAAATATGACAGTAATATCTCACAAATTCATAATCTACAAGTAAAGGTACAAAAATTTAGACATGCTTTCAGGTTTTGTAATAAACTCAACACAGAACCTGGCAGATCCAGCCCAAATGCAAATAAACGGCGGAAATCCAGCCCAAAATATAAATAAACCAGGGCAGATCCAGCCCAAATGTAAATAACTGCTAGCATTGCGCCCACTATGGATGTGCAGACTCCAGAGGGGCCGATCCAGCCCAAGCGCTATAATAAGCCAAATCCTTGCATGAATCAATAAAGCCTGATGCGACGTGCAGCCCGATCCCATGAATATCACTCACAATAGACCCTCATCCTCATTCAGTCATTAATCTCTCTAGTCTCTCGAGCTCACCAGAACCATGATAATTAGCCCAAACAATGATGGTATTATGTATCAAATAAAAGACAACGGAGATTGAGACGTATCATGCAAATAATAGCTGTGACTAAGTACAAAATGACAAATTAAGCAAATAATTCAACATATAACACGACCTCTATGGGTCCTAACAGTACCAACACGGAGCCTAAGTAGGATTTCTAACATGACTGGCAGCTCAATTGCTCTAACACACGGGTGAAATTACGGTAACAGCAAGATTATTCAACTATACAGTTCCACGAAATCGACCAAGTCAGAATTCTTATGGTGTACTCCCACACGCTCGTCACCTAGTATGTGTGTCACCTCAACAACAATCACATAGCACAAAATTTGGTGTTTCATGTCGCGCCCCATTTTTCTCGTGAAATCGGGTTTTGACATTTTGACAACTCCTTTGAGAGGGTAGGGAAAATAAATTGGTTAGAGTCGCCACCTAACGGATTAAGGTGCGTTAGGGCACCTAGAGCAGATAACTCATATCATACCAGTTGCATCACCAGAGATCGGGTAAGGGCTCGAAATTACCTTGAGGGGAAGGTGTTAGGCACCCCTCGAGGTCCACAACGGTGGGTCCCGGCCAAACTTAATTTATGAATTAGTCTAATAAAGAAGCTAGAGAATTACTTAATGGGGGGTCCTAAATTTTTTAGCCTAAAGGATCACCCCGTGCAACATAACTAATACTTCGTAACTCCCTCGAGATGGGGTGTTACATATATTATTCAGCGGGCACAGACTATCATCTCCTGCTACCCAATTACTATCTTTAAGTTGTTACTTAAAGCGCTCTAGTTGATTCTAGTGCGTTTCCTATGCGTGCTCTATCCGTCCCTTACCTATGGTCCTGGAGGCATTAGGACTTCTATTTGGGGTGGTTCTAGACTGAGCCTGGGTTGCTCAAAATTGTAAAATACTAGGCGACAAACAAAATAGTTAGGACTTTTCACATAAAAAACAGATATGGGCTCATATTGAGTTCCACACATAAACAGCAAATGCACGCAACTGATTAGCAGGTTCTATTGATCGCGGAATCCTATAGACAGGACATCTATGTGAGAAGAGAAACGAGTAGTGATATACAAAATTAGTTTCATGAATGCGAGTGTTAAGGCCTAATATTTTGCCTACTGATTTTATTTAGTACGACATCTGGGCGTTTCATGCAGTGACGAATAACAGTAAATCACAGTTACAAATCCAGAATTATGGTTTTAGTACTATAGGCATATTTTCTAAGTGATTGGCAGTGGCGATTGTATTCAGAACCAATTAGTAGAATCCTATAGGCATGATATCTAATGTCGAACTGGTTTTAACCCTATAGGCATGATTTCTAGATGCACACTGATTTTAGCTTCATAGACATGTTTCACAGCCTTGTATTTCCTTTTAATCCTACAGGCATGCTTTCTAATTACTGAACCGACTTAAATCCTATAGGCATGATCTCTAGGTTTGAAACTGATCTTAATTCTATAGGCATGATATCTATTACTGAAATGATTTAAATCCTATAGGCATGATATCTATCAAGCAGCACAAGGGCAGAAATTGTACACATTCCCAGCAAACAATTGAATCAAACATTGGGGTCCTATAGTCATGATTGCTAACACATATTGATGCGTCCTATAGGCAGGATTTCTAATGTACACACCATATAAAACTCATACGGGTTTAAGCAGAATTGGCATCACCAATGAAAGTCCTATAGGCCGGGTTTCTAAAACACATTGTAGGACTTAACAGTATTGACAAATGAGCAGAATTAATAGCATAGATGAATCCCTATAGGCAAGATTTCTACCCAGTTTAACAAAAGGAAATAAGAAATCCCCCTAATTTTACTAAATACCCCAGAATCTGTTTATTACAAAATTATTACAGACCAGATAATGAATGAATTACATAACAGTAATAAAATACACTATAGGGAGCCTTCATTAGGCCCAAATATACCTGGAACCAGGCCTTCAAACCAATCAACTTCGAAGATTATTTCACAGGTACACCATAGCCAAATATGAGTGATTTACCCATAGCACATATAGAACCAGGTTTCCAGTGTGTCAAAGTTCCCAAGGGCCTCAGGGACCTAGGGCAATGCTCACGCCAGAACCACATATTCAGAAATGATTCAAAAGAGATTAGGAACCAGTTCCCAGTGTGTCAGAGTTTACGAGAGTCTCAGAAGACCCTGAGCAGTACTCACACTGGGGTGATTAAGGATAGAACCTAAAGGACTAAGATTGAGAGTTTTAAAAAGAATAAGAGCATATAAAAAGAGGTAGGGACAGATTTAAAACAGTTTGGATTTCTCAGAAGGAGACTACCATAGCAGAATTTTTAGAACACAAAACATGTAGGGATAACGGCATTAAGAAAACAAACAAGGGTGGCAAAGTAGACATTTTCAAAATGGTTAAGTCAGAAAAGACCTGATTACACTAAGTGTACATGCTAACATTTAGGACAGCCTTGTTTAATCACAGAAACATTTAGGCAGAGTGCTAAGGCAAACAATCAGATTATCACATGAATCCAGAGGGATACAAGACCTCTTAGCAGGGCACATGAATTAGGTAACAATACAAGTCTGCAAAGTTAGGATTGATGAACAAATTTCATACTAGTAGTACCCTAAGGATACTAAGTTCAGAACAAGTTCAGGACTAGCAAATAGTATGCATGAGACAAGTTAAAACAATAAGTTATCCTTTAAGAGGATTCATATTATTCAAAGATAACCAATCTCAGAACTAACAGTATCAACTATAGGACTAAAAGAGAATCATATAGACATGCAGGATCATGCTCAGAATGCACTTTAAACATGCTAAATTGTACACATAGTTCAAGGATATATGGCGATGAAATGACAAAGGATAGTCACTCACCAGTTAAGCAAGCAAACCAGGGTAATACCATAGAGTCGAGAGTCCAGAATATTTGTCCTTGGCTTTCAGCCGGCCAAGACCAGTAGTAAACAAGAGAGAGCAGAAAGATTATAGAACTAAGCCCTAGATTTCTTAGTAAGAATATTGAGAGTTCCAGTCTGTCTAAAGGGGAAAGGGGAAAAGGTTTAAATTGCACTGAACTAGGCACATAAATATGGCAATAATCAATCAAGGAAATATCTAATAGTCAATTGTTTACCGTGAAAATGGTAACAACAATTAAATTTGTAAATGGGATTCTAAAAATACGTGATCTATTCCCGAGCTAGTTTGAAAGGGTGATTAGTGCTAAATGTGGAGTAAAAACAGTAAAGATCGAGCTAGCCAAAAATGATAATCGAACCAGTAAGGGATGTTCCCGGGCTTAGGACAAGTCAGAAGATACCTCGGGGCCAGGCCTCGAGCCTACCTCGGGCCTATCGAAGATAACCTTATCGAGGGTAATCGGGAAGGGGATAACAGATAAGTATGTGCATACAAGGCTTTATACCGTCAATCTTGAGCTAAATGACAAAGAACGAAAGAAGAACAATAAATTGTTAGGGCAACCTCGGGGTCGAAGAACACTGATAATTTAGAAGAAAGAGAGAGAGAGAGATATTATTACTTATTGGAGAAGTGGAGCAACATCAGTCCTTTACAAGGTGGGGTGAGTCCCCCTTATATAGGCGAGGGGACTCAATAAAATATGCATATATTATTGACAAGAGTAGAAAGATGGGACGGCCTATCGCTCGTCATCTCAGTAGGTTACAGATAGACCGGCCCTGTCAGGTGTGGCCATGCGCTCCGGAGTCATCTTCTCTTACCCCTGACCTCGAACCCTGCTTCCTTTGATTCGGACCTCGACGAGCCCGAAGGCCGAGAACTCGATCACAGCCTTCCATCCTCGGGGTCTCGAGGGAGGCTTCCCGAATTATCTTGATAGCGAAAATCAAGTCTTCTAATTTTTACCGCGTACAGATAGTCTCCGCGTTTCCCATGATGAAGTGATGGGAAATGATTCTGACACTCGACTCCTCGAGCTCTTTTCGGCGGCGCTATAACGGCGATTCAGATCGGGGCGCAATCTCCCATAACTGATGGCGTGTTTCGTAGATCTCTACTCGATATCTTGTCGTTCCCGCTCTTCGAGGCAAAAGTGCTGCCGTTGGTTCGTTTTTTCAAGAAGGTAATAATTATACCCGTCGGTCAATCTTGTAGAGCATCGATGACCGTGTTGTTTCCCCCTTATAAATGAGGGCGTTCTGTGGCACTACATCTTTCACCTCAACACTTCCGCTGGTGTGTTTTGCTTTTTCCTTCCCATCATCTTCTTTTGTTTTTGATCACCATGGTGGGAGCTTTCTATCTCAAGTCTGTTTGGGGGAAATCTTCCGGGCCACATCGAGGCCTCCTGTCGTGGTCTACCTTTATTGAATGTAAACATATATGTTGGCCGTTGCTGCTACCATTGGCTCGAAATGACGATGGGAGGAGAGTTGGTTACATCTTTGTTTAGACAGTTATTCGGATTATGCACCGCTGCTCAAAAGGGGGCTCGGAATATCCACCGCTGCTCACCTTCGTACCCCAGCTCGACGTGGAGCGCCGTCCTGAACTGGGAACTTGCACGGCTCGCTGCTTGAAGAAGTGTATTTGAAGTAGCCGTGCAAGCAGGGCCGAGGATTGTTCGGCCCGCTTCCTCTCCGAAGCTTCCTTGGCCAAAGAGGGTCCTCGAGCTTCAGAGAGCTGTAGCGCTTCGTCGTCCTTTCCTGCTCCCTGGTTGCTCTTCCTCGGCTGTGTCAAAGTGGACAGCTGAGATAGGGCTTCCAGGGGCGATCCTGGAGATACTTCCTTCGAGGGTAGAGTAGGTTTGGGACCCTTTCCTCAAGTATTTTCTTTTGTCGTACCCGTGTCGGGAACCCTTTGTAGGCTTTTGTACTTTGTATGTGATGTCCCTCCGGGGCTTTGTAATCGAACGCTGTGACCCCTCGGGAGTTCTTGTACTTTGTAAACATCATGAATGAGAAATGAACTTTGTTGACCTCTGCTTTCGAATTTACTTTATTTCCTCGTGCTTTCATGCCCTTCGGGGCTCCTCAAATGTATTTCTTTGTGTTTCTTGATTGCTGATATTAACCTTGGGCGTGATTTTTTGCTTTGATTTCCCACCGATTGACATGGGCCTTTTCGGTCCTACTGTCATCCTTCTGGACAATTTTGGGTCGATCTGACAGGTTGGTGCTTGTAAGAGTCTCCCGAGTTATTCTGAGATCGCGCGTTGAATTCTGGGGCCTCCGGAGGCACCGCTCCGGATGTAAGTCGTCCTCGGGTACCTCGGAGACCTTATTGATCTGGGCGTAGATGGTCCCTTTGGGCCGCGTGAGATAGATCTTTGCTTCTCCTCTAGCGCTTGTTTGCTTTCGCGCCCTTCGGGATTTTAAATGCCTTCTATCGCTTGTGGGCCATTGTAGTATGCCGTGATAGCCTGTTTTGGTCTCCAGCTGATGGGCAAGGCTCTTTCCTGCTTTCTTTTTTGCCGTTCATTTGGCTTGATGTGAGACCGATCGGATAGGCTCGAGCTGTCGGGGCCTGTTGGTTTGTTTGGAGATCTGGCATCAAATTTTAGGGACCTTGGGAACCATACCCCGGATGAAGGTCATCCTTGGACGCCTCGGTGGGTCCTATTGATTTTGATGTGGATAACTCTTTCAAAGAGTGTAAGGTTGACTCCCGTTCGAGGAGTTTGCCTATGTGCGGGGCGCATCCTTGGGGCCTCGTCGAGCCTTGGAGATCGGAGCTTCCTGGGCTTGCTCCTCCGGAGAAGGGATCGCGATCCCAGGCGCGTGCCTCACGTATGGCATCGATGCCATGGAGCTCATTGTGACCCTGCTGCCTGGAGCATGGAGATAATTCGTGTGGACCCTCGAGCTTGGTTGTTTGTTGGAGGATGTTACTGGGGTTGGGTATTGACGCGTCGATCCGTATCGAAGCCATTGGCTTCCTGGAGCTGACATCTGGTAGGCGACTTTGCCACTGTCTTTTGTATATAACAGGTGTAGCTTCGGCCTCTTTGCAAGACTTTGCTATTTTTGGGCAGCTGTTCTCCTGTCTCGACATAGGTCTCCTTATCTTCTAAAGCGCAGAAAGCGTCTGCGCTTCTTTGCTTTATTTTGTTAGTTCTGCTTCAGTTATGGCGACCACTTTGGAACCGTTAAGGCAAAAGGCGGGGAATGCCGTTCCCGGTGTTGGAGAGTCGAAGGGCTTCGCTCTGGAGACGGCGTCCTTGATGAGAGAGGAATACCTGAAGATGGCGAGGCGATATTGCGGGTGGAGCGAGGGGATGACACTGTGGGTGCTTTCCCCCCGTGAAGGCATCACGGACTCTGTTGATGGGTTTTTGAGCATGTACTTATACCCTTTTGCATTTGGCCCTCTCGATAAGGTTGTGCTCGACTTTTGCTTGAAGTATCGGGTTACCTTGGCGCAAATTCATCCGTCGCTTTGGTGGACGGTGCTGATGATGAGATTATTCACGGAGAAAGCCGGACTTGAGTTCACGTTTGACTATCTCATCAGGCTGTATCGGCCTTTCAACCATCAAGGACTGCTAACCTTGAGATCGCTCGCCTACGCCCTTCGTTGTTGATGATGATGAAGGTGGAGATCGAGGGTGGGACAGTTGGTTTGTCCGAGTTAGGACGACCGATGTCATCCCTGTGGAGTTCCTGCCGTACCCTGAAGGGTGGAATTACGCGCGTAAGTGAGGCGCTTTGCCGTTCCTTCATTTTTGTTCATAGCAAAAATTGGCCAAGTAATCAGTATTATTCCCTTGTTGCAGCAACTTCGTGGGCGCCGGGCCAAGTTTATGACTTGCCCGGCTGGGTTCGGAGGCTGGTGACCCATTCATCTTGCGATGAACGCAGGTGGCGAATTATGTCTCGCATCAGGTGGGGTGTGGATCATCGAGGTATGTGCGTGTGTAGCCTTTCTTTTCTACCGATATGTTCCTGAGGCGGCATTTTTCCATCTCATCCACGTTGGACGCGTTGTTTTTGTAGATATCCGGCGGTTTCTTGAGGCGAGGCAGCGCTTTCCCGAAAAGGAGTTGGAGTGGTTGGCCTCTGAGCCGAGAGACGATAGCAGCAAGAGGGTCCGGGACTCATCATGCGAAGGAGCTTCCAATGGCGCTGGCCGGGCTCGTATTTCTGAGGACGGGGCACCACTCGAGTCGGCTGTCCCCGGGTTACCTATTTCTCGACGAGCGACTCCCTTGAACGAGTATGTTGTGCCCGGAGTCGGTTCTTCTGGTGTTGCAGGAGCGGTATTATCAGGAGTGTGTTCCGATTTGGGGAAAACTTGCCATCTTCATTTTGCGGTGAGTTCGCGCATAATTCTCTCATACCCTGCGTCTTTCTCTCCTCATTAAATCTTTCCTGCACGGGCCTGTGATAGGCTCAAGTCCGAGTTGCTTTGTCAAAAGGCCAAGTTCCAAAGGGTTCGGGATGAGGGAGAATCCCTTAGGCTTCTTTGCAAGGAGAAAGAAGTTGAGCTGCAGCATTAGCGATATGAGGTGTATCGGGACTCGAACTATGAGAGCTATTTGGTGGAGCAGGTAACTTCCCGCAGCGCGTTCCTCGCTTCCCTTTAATTTCCAAGGCTAACTTCTTCTTGACATGCTAGCTGCAAAAAAAGACAGAGGTCGTGGAGCACCTCAAGGGTGAGGTGAATCGTGTCAGGGCAGCCTGCGAGGAACTAAGGGGCCAGGTGCGGGCTCAAGCTTTGGAGGAGGCGAGTGCTTCAGCCAAGATTCCTTCCTTCGAGGCCCAGCTCAACTTGTCCCGAAGTAACGCAAAGATTCAAGCGGATATGATCGAGAAACTGGAGTCTGAACTCTCGAAGGTCAGGGGCGATTTGCATAAAGGAGGCTGCTGGTGCCCAATCTGAGTTGAGGCAAGCCCTTGATCGTGAGAAGGGGATCGAGGAATATGTTCGCTGCCGATCTCAGAGAGAAGTGTTCAAGGAGGTTGGAGCGAGAGGATTTATCCTCTCGGAGGAATTGGCTCAAGCAAAGGCGGACGAGCGTGATGCTCGGTCATTCCTCTCGGGTGTTGCAGAGGACAATCTTGACGGGTTGTAGCCTCTTGGTACAAAGTATAGCTCCTACTATGTTGTATCTTGGTCTACGGCGCACGCAGAGCGTGCCTGTAGATGGAGAAAGTTTTCGCCGTATGTAATGTAAGGAGAATTTCAAAGCGTTATTCTTTTTATACCTTTTTTCTGTCATTGCTCTTTATCGTGTAGATTGGTTTATAGGATCGGTCCCTGAGCCATGCTATGGCTCGAACTCTGATTGGCCTTCTGGCCTTTTCCCGTCTTCATGGGCGGAGGGTGATGACCCTATGTGCTCCTGGACCAAAGCATTTTTGCGGGCACGTGGCCTGGGGATTTGTCACGACTGTTGATAGCGTCGTCAGGGCCGTGCTTTTAGGCATATGGTGCTTGAATTGCCTTCGGTTCAGTTCCCGTGTCAGGATCCTGACTCGGGCTTGTCTTACCCTCGAGCTCGTTCGGGCTGGTGATAATGACTTTCATTCTCTGCCCTTGGGCATTTTGCGATTTTCCGGGTTCAGTCTCTGAGTCGCGTTGCAATTCGATCTGTGATCGACCCTTAAATTTCATTTGAGTTTTTGGCCAGCAATGGTGACCTTCCGCATTGCTAGGCCATCGGGACCCTTTAGTATGAGGCCTGGAAGCATGCTTATTTGGCGATAGTGGCACTTACGTTGTTTGGTCGTAGAGACCTTTCGATATAGGGCCCGGAGGCTTGCTTAACTGGCGACAATGGCACTTACGCTGTTTGGTCGTAGAGACCTTTCGATATAGGGCCCGGAGGCTCGCTTAACTGGTGACAATGGCACTTACGCTGTTTGGTCGTAGAGACCTTTTGATATAAGGCCCGGAGGCTGTGCTTAGTTTAACTATTTTGGATCCGGTCTCCGAATCGGGTTACGATTCGAGCTCTCTTTAATCCTCAAGTTGTCAATTTTCAATTTGATGGTCGTAGAGACCTTTCGGTGTGAAGCCCGGAGGCTTTGCTTAGCTGGCGACAATGGCACTTACGCTGTTTGATGTGAGGCCCGGAGGCTTTTGTAGGCTTTGTTTTCCTCTCGTTAAGGTCATATTGATTATTTTGCCTGACCCGTCATCGGTTCTAAAAGAACCTCGATTTCAAGTCGTAATAGGCGATGTTTTGAGCACCTCGGAAGGTTCATAGCCCATAGGTCGAGTAGATCGATGCTTTTCCGATTTTGGAGCCGACATGGTTGGGACTCATTTTTTGCCTGTTGAGGGAAGCCTGTGTTTTAACCGGTTCTTTCCGAAGTAGATTCGGAGGATTTTTTAGCAACAGTCGGGCGTCCCCGAGTCGCGTTTTTTGGGCTGTAGCAGCCGTTCCGACCGTAGTCGTATGCATTTGGCCGGGGCCATTTTTGATCCCGAGAAGCAGTTTTAGGCGTCCACACCGTGGGTATGCCCTTTAGGGACTCTTACAAATGCGACGTGTAAGCTATACTACGAGGATTTTCATGCCTGTTGAAGTCCTTACAGTTGTCATGCTGTTTGGGTCTTACAGTTTATCATGCCTGTTGAGGTCTTAGCAGTTTATCATACCCTGTTGAGGTTTACAGTTTAGGGAAATAGATCTGGTTTTTGCGAGCTTCCTTAGGGGTCTTACAAATTTTGGATTTTCCAGTGTGTTGGCGATTGCGACAGCTCCCGAGTCGTCGAGTCCGCTTGAAGACAGCTTCTCGGTAAGCTAAGAGCTGTTTTCCGGAGGGCCTTGGTGGAGCCCGGAGTTCCGACCCTGGGGTCGTGCAAGTTGTCGCAGTTGCTCATTGGTGCAGTCTCCCAAAACATATCGATCATTTTTAGGCCTGAATACCGCCCTTTCTATAGTCTTGGAGCCATATCTGCGAGGGCTTTTGTGAGGCCCGAACTCGACCCCTGCGTCGCGAGGTGCCGAATTGATTAAAGTCTCCCGAAGTTCGTTTCCGAACGTATTTTGATGTAGAGGTTTTTGTTTGGGGATAAGCCGAAATATTTTTCCTTGAGGCGTTCGAATGCTTGGAAAAATACTTATGCTTGGCGAACAATATAAAGTTGTAAAATACATGTTGTTCTGTGCATGTGAGTCTGGTCTACGTTGGGGTGTGATCCCTTGATTATCCGATGTGTTTGTATGTGTTCCATATTGGAAAAAAAAAGAGAGATCGCAGACTTGTTGAGTCCCTTCCCTGGGGAGGTTGCGTCCTGCTAATTAATCTGTTGCGGAACCCTCTTCCTGATAGGAAACCGATCGAGGGAAAGAATGCAGGTGGCCCTACTGGCCGCGGATCCTTCGAATCGGAATCCAAGCCACTGAATGCCTCGGCTGCCTGCCTGCGACAGATTAGGCAATAAAAATGAAAATAGGGAAATGATATAAATAGGATGCTGCGTCCTCGGAGTAGCCTCGGCAGCCCAGTATTTCCTCGTCCGGCCAGCCGGGTCGAGAGTGTGAGTTGCTCTTACCCTTGAACCTATATCTGAGATAACTCCGGTCATGGCGTAAGGTGAGGAATCTCCCTCTATCGCTCGTAAGTCCGATGCTTTGGCTCCGACGTCTATCGTGGATTTCACACCCTTGGAAAGTAGGGCCGGGGTTTGTGTCCGGGCGACGTATTCGCCGTTTCTGCACCAAAGGCGTCTGCATCCTTTGTCACCTGACGTATTAGCCCGAGCTCGGGCGGGCCGCGCTGCGAGAAAGCAAAATTTAAATGTTGCTGGCAATCGGCCATTGGGGACACATTAGCGTCCGGCCCGAGGGGACATTTTGGTCCGGACTGTCCTAATTGGCTTTGGCCCGACATTGTCGGTACATCTTTGGCTTGATATACCTGTAATCCTAATGTATGTTTTATTTTGAAAATGAGCTCGAACGAAAAGAAGGGATTACCAATACGTTTAATGCATGCCGAGTTGGAGTCTCGGCCGTCCTTTTTTCCTCGAGCGAGAGGGTGTTCTTTAGGGGGAGTAACTCCCAAGAATTGTACTACTTGGCGACGGACTGCTTGCATTCTTACTTTCCTACGGATCTTAGCGGGGTGCGCCATCTTTTTAACAGGTTGTGACGATATGCTGCAGCTTGCAGGCTCTGCTATTTCGATTTCCCTTGTCCTTGAGACTGGATCCGGGTTCGCTTGGCTTGGCGATGCTTTTTGATGGTGCACCTTTGGTTGATGGCGCAAGTTGCTGCATCCTGGGTCTGTAACTCCGAAACATTTTGTACTCTCGTTGGTGGCCACGTTTCTTGGGGGATTTTGGCTCTGAATAGTCGGCCATCCCCGGGAGTTTCGGCTATACTTAGTGTGACCACTTGCTTTGGAAACTACAACGTTGAAATCGAACTTTTCGGGCGAGGTTTCCTTGTCCCCGGTATATGCTGTTTCGTTGAGTTCTGGTATCATGGGGGTTCTCGAAGGTGTCATCTTCGGGCCGCCGCCTTGTTGTTGCGGAAATGCGCTGTGCTCAAGATCGTTTCTTCCATCACAGCCATGTGGACGATGACTCCGTTCGTTAGTGCGGGGCTTCTCTGTTTGGGGAATCTGCCTGGATACGCCGATCCAGTGGGTTTCTCAAGATTTTCCGCGTCTTGACCTGGGTTCCGGTGTTGGTTGCTGGTATATGCCAAAGCCTCGACCGATATTCGGTGAGCTCGCTTCGAATTCTCCGGAGCAGCCGGGTATGCTTTGTTGGTTTTTGGGCGAGAGGCCCGGTGCCCACCTACCTATTCGGTCCGGAGAGTGGTCTCGTTTGGTCTTGTCGGATAAACGGGGCGCGGCTTCTCGCGATATTTTATTTCTTCTTCTTCTCCCGGGCCTTCGGTGCGTTGAGCTCTTCTAAGCATTTTTGATGTTGGCGCGTGCTTCCACGGATCGTGATAGGATGGTGAGCGAGTTCTGAGATCGGTGTACGAAACAATGATGTTCGCGCGTGGTCTCTCTTCGGGGGAATTTTCTTCAACATCATACTCATCGGGGCAGGCCCGATGTTCCTCCAGTTTTGAGGTCGTCGTTCCTGAACGGTCGTCGGTGAGGTGGTAACGCTACCTGTGAGAAACTTGTGTGGTCCTGTCATCGCCCAGGGAATTTCTTTCTGACTTCAGCGATGAGTCCTAGGACTCGTATCCCGAGGAGACGGTTGCTGTAGGAAGTCTCTGCGATCGTGAGTTCGATTCTTTTCCGATAATGTCCTCTAGCATCCTTACCGCTTACAGGATAGGTCATGGTCGTCGTGCCGATACTTGGATCCTGGCTCGGGGCGAGTAGATATTTTGGGTGTTATCGCGCCAAGAGCCTCCGGGTCGGCTCTGCAGCTGAGAGATAGCCAAACGTTGTCCTGCAATATTTCAAAAAATAACACGATAGATCAACTTCCCGTTCTAAACCGAGGCTGGGATTTATTCGGGTTTCCTTGTCGGTTAGCGTGTTGCGTGTCGTCATTGAGCGCAAGACTTCGTTACACGACTGTGCAGCGATGAAATCTATATCGACTGACCAATCAGAAATGCGTTACGGGGTCCTGCGGTGTCCGCGCCAGCCCGTTAGGTTTTAGGCCAAATTGTTCCTGCGATGTACCTTCTATTCCTTATCGAGCTGACCATTTAACCTGAAATAGAATGGCTTGGGCAATGAAAGGTGTGAGAGGACATGGTGCGTTTAAGTGACGAAACTAAAAGAAAATAGATCACTGATTATCTTTTAAGCCCCACGGTGGCGCCAAACTGTTACCGTGAAAAATGGTAATCAACAATATATTTTGTAAATTGGGGATTTTTAAAAATAGTGAATCTATTTCCCGATCTAGTTTCAGGGGTGATTGTGCTAAATGTGGAGTAAAAACAGTAAAGATCGAGCTCAGCCAACGATAATCGAAACAGTAGGGAGTTCCCGGGCTTAGGAAAAGTCAGAAAGATACTCGGGGTCGGCCTCGAGCCTACTCGGCTATCGAAGATACACTTATCGAGGGTAATCGGAAGGGGATACACAGATAAGTATGGCATACAAGGCTTTATACCGTCAATCTTGAGCTAAATGACGAAGAACAATGAAGAACAATAAAATGTTAGGGGACCTCGGGGTCGAAGAACACTGATAATTTAGAAGAAAGAGAGAGAGGGAGAGATAGTATTGCTTATTGGAGAAGTGGAGCAACATCAGTCCTTTACAAGGTGGGGGAGTCCCCATAATATAGGCGACGGGGACTCAAAAAATATGCATATATTATTGAAAGAGTAGAAGATGGGAACGGCCTATGCTCGCATCTCAGTAGGTTAAGATAGATTGGCCCTGTCAGTGTAAGCCAATGCGTCGGAGTCTCTTCTTTAC
>NW_017675235.1:36273-47783 GCF_001879085.1 Nicotiana attenuata | reverse complement strand
AAATCCGGGTCGTGACAAGTTGGTATCAGAGCTCTAGGTTACACAGGTCTCACAATTCACGGACAAGCTCAGTAGAGTCTGAGGGATCGGTACGGAGACGTCTGTATTTTTCCCCTAGAGGTTACGGAGTTAGGAAAACTTCACACTTGTTCTTTCCCTGTCGTGCGGTTTTGTTTCTCAAATGCTAAATTGAAACCTCTACTTTTGTCCCTTCGCGAATGGCGAGGTCATGTACCGCTTCTTCAGCTGAGCAGCAGCACAGACCAGTGATAGATCAGCTACGTCTTCGGAGGCTTTGTGGAGGTTGGATAAGTTTCACCAAGCTCTTCACTACTACATTCAGCGGTACATCTACTAAGGATCCCCAGGATTATCTAGACAGTTGTCATGAGGTTCTCGGAACATGGGAATCGTGGAGACCAATGGGTCGATTTTGCTACCTTTCGCTTGTCTGGATCCGCCAAGACTTGGAGAGAGATTATTGCTATACCAGTTAGGTCACCAGCTTTGACTTGAGAACAATTCACGCAGCTATTTCTAGAGAAGTTTCTCCCCATCACTCAAAGAGAGGTCTATCGGAGGCAGTTTGAGCGTCCCCAGCAGGGTTCTATGACTGTTACTCAGTACGAGATCAAATTCATCAACTTGGCTCGTCATGCTCTTATCATACTTGCCAGCGTGAGAGAGAGTGAGGAGGTTCATTGAGGGACTCGTCCAGCCTGCTCAGTTATTTAGAGGTGGAGGTAGAGGTATTAGAGGTGGAGGTAGAGATGCTAGAGGTGGAGGTAAAGGTATTAGAGGTGGAGGTGCAGGTATTGTTCTGGTTTGTGGTAGAGAAGCTTCGGTTTTATTTTGCGCCATACCTGGTCATGCCTAGTGATTGTTTGAGTGCCCCTGTTTGTGTGTCTACGCCGGCGGGTGATTCTATTGTGGTGGATCGCGTCCATTGTTCATGTATAGTGGTTATTGGAGGTTTTGAGACTCGTGTAGATTTGCTTCCTCTGGACATGGATGATTTCGATGTTATATTGCTGATGGACGGGTTATCACCTTACCACGCTATCTTGGACTGTCATGCCAAGACTGTACCTTAGCTTTACCGAGTATGCCTCGTTTAGAGTGGAGAGGGAATCCTGGTCATTCTACCCGCAGTGTTATCTCGTACGTGAAGGCTCGGCGTATGGTCGAGAAGGGGTGTTTGGCCTATTTGGCATATGTTCGTGATTCTAGTGCTGAGGTCCCTTCTATTGATTCTATGCCCGTTGTTCGTGAGTTTCCTGAGTTTTTCCCTTCAGACTTGCCGGGTATGCCACCCGACAGGGATATTGATTTCTGCATTGATTTGGTTCCGGGCACTCAGCCCATTTTTTATCCCGCCGTATCGTATGGCACCGCCTGAGTTGAAAGAGTTAAAGGAACAGTTGCAAGATATGCTTGAGAAGTGCTTCATTAGGCCCAGTGTTTCGCCTTGGGGTGCGCCCGTGTTGTTTGTTAAAAAGGAGAATGGGTCAATGAGAATGTGTATTGATTACCGGCAATTGAACAAGGTTACAATCAAGAATAGGTATCCATTGCCGAGGATTGATGATTGGTTTGATCAGCTTCAGGGTGCCAAGGCATTTTCAAAGATTGACTTGAGATCGGGCTACCATCAGTTGAGGATTAGGGCATCCGATGTCCCTAAGGCAGCTTTCCGCACTCGGTACGGGCATTATGAGTTCTTGGTGATGTCATTCGGATTGACAAATGCCGCAGCAACTCTTATTGATTTGATGAACCAAGTGTTCAGGCCTTATATGGATTCGTTCGTGATAGTCTCCATGATGATATTTTGATATATTCCCCCAGCCGAGAGGAGCACGAGCAGCATCTTACAGTGGTTCTTCAAACTTTGAGGGAAAGTCAGTTGTACGCCATGTTTTCAAAGTGTGAGTTCTGGTTGAGTTCAGTTGCATTCCTGGGTCATGTTGTGTCAGCAGAGGGTATCCAGGTTGACCCAGAAGGGTGCCCAGTTCAGATGGTCGGACGAGTATGATGTGAGCTTTCAGAAGCTCAAGATAGCTCTGACTACGGCACCGGTGTTGGTTTTGCCCACAGGTTCCGGGCCTTATACAGTTTATTGTGGTGCATCTCGTATTGGACTTGGTGCAGTGTTGATGCAGGATAGCAAGGCTATTGCCTATGCTTCGCGGTAGTTGAAGATTCATGAGAAGAACTATCCGGTTCATGATTTGGAGTTGGCAGCCATAGTTCACACATTGAAAATTTGGAGGCATTATCTGTGTGGCGTGGTATGTGAGGTGTTCACGGATCACAAGAGTCTTCAGTATTTGTTCAAGCAAAAGGAGTTGAATTTGAGGCAGAAAAGGTGGTTGGAGTTGTTGAAGGATTATGATATCACCATTTTAAATCATCCGAGAAAGGCCAATGTGGTGGCCGATGCTTTGAGTAGGAAGTCAGCGCATTTCATTCTTGTGGCAGTCTCATATTCTTCTGAGAGGTTAGCTGAGATCTACATTCGGGAGATTGTTCGTCTTCATGGTATGCCCGTATCTATCATTTCGGACCGGAGTACGCAGTTTACCTCGCACTTCTGGAGAGCAGTTCAGCGAGAGTTGGGCACGCGGGTTGAGTTGAGCACAGCATTTCATCCCCAGACGGACGGGCAGTCCGAGCGGACTATTCAGATTTTGGAGGACATGCTCGAGCTTGTGTCATTGACTTTGGAGGTTCGTGGGATCAGTTTTTGCCTTTGACGAAGTTTGCCTACGACAACAGCTACCAGTCGAGTATCCAGACGGCTCCTTATGAGGCTTTATATGGTAGGCGGTGTCGATCTCCGATTGGATGGTTTGAGCCGGGAGAGGCTCGGTTGTTGGGTACAGATCTGGTTCAGGAGGCCTTGGGCAAGGTCAGGATTATTTAGGATAGGCTTCGTTCAGCTCAGTCTAGGCAAAAGAGTTATGCAGACCGCAAGGTTCGAGATGTGGCTTTTATGGTTGGTGAGCGGGTATTGCTCCGAGTGTCGCCTATGAAGGGCGTGATGAGATTTGGGAAAAAGGGGCAAGCTTAGCCCTAGGTTCATTGGTCCGTTTGAGATTCTTTATCGAGTGGTAGAGGTGGCTTATAGACTTGCATTGCCATCGAGCTTATCAGCTTTGAATCCAGTGTTTCATGTGTCCATGCTTCGGAGGTATCACGTCGATCCAACCCACGTGTTAGCTTTCAGCACTGTCCAGTTGGACAAAGACTTATCTTATGAGGAGGAGCCGGTAGCTATTCTAGACCGGCAGGTTCGTCAGTTGAGGTCGAAGAGTTTTCCTTCGGTTCGTGTTCAGTGGAGAGGTCAGCCTCCTGAGGCATCGACCTGGGAGTCCGAGTCCGATATGCGGAGCCGTTATCCTCATCTTTTCCCCGACTCAGATACTTCCTTCTTCTGTCCGTTCGAGGACGAACGGTTGTTTTAGAGGTGGAGAATGTGACGACCCAAAGGATCATCACCTGTTTTTAATTAAATTCTATGACTCCGAGACCTTGAAAACCTCATTTAGAGTCACCTCGATTTGCTTGCGCAGTCCGGACGCGTAGCCGGAAAGCTTAAATATGAAATTCTGTGAAAAATGCTAAGTTTTGATGTTAAAATGAATAAATTTGACCTTGGTCAACGTTTTGGGTAAATGGACCTGGACCCGTGATTTGACGGTCCCCGAGGGTCCGTAGCAAAATATGGTACTTGGGCGTATTCCCGGAATCGAATTCCGAGGTCCCAAGCCCGAGAAATGAATTTTTGAAAGAAATTGTTTTATGAAATTGTTTAAGGAAATTGGAAATGAAATTTAATTAAAACATGTTAGTATCGGCCCCGTATTTTATTTTCGGCACCCGGTACAGGTCTTATATATGATTTAAGATGTTTATGTGAAATTTGGTGAAAAACGGACGTCGTTTGACGTGATTCAGACCTAAATTGGAAAATTTGATGTTTTATGAAGTTTGAAAGAATTCATGGATTTTGAGGTTTAATCCGATATTTATGATGTTATTTTGGCGATTTGATCGCACGAATAAGTTCCCGAGGGCTCAGGTGAGTTTTGGATAGGCCACGGGTTGCATTTTTGGACTTAAAATTTGCTGGTATGAACTGACCTGCAGGCTTCGCATTTGCGAAGCCAGGCTCGCAATTGCGAGCACGCAAATGCGACAAATCAATCACAAATGCGAATCTGAGGACTGGCAGCCTGAGTCGCAAATGCGACTCCATCATCGCAAAAGCGATATCGCAACTGGGAACACCCTCTCGTAAATGCGACGATGGCTGGGGAAGCTGAGGTATCGCAAATGCAATGCGAATTTCGCAAATGCAAATGTCCTGGATTTCGTCAGTGTTCGCAAATGCTAACATTATTCTCGCAATTCCCACATCAGCAGGTCGGGGTTCGTAATTGCGAACCCCTGTTCGCATTTCCCATACCAGAGACCTGCAATTTTTACACTTAAACGATTTTGAGCTTCATTTTTTATATTTTCTCAAACCCAAACACACTTAGGCGATTTTCCAAGAACAAGTCTTCTTCCAAATCAATTGTAAGTTAGTTTTTACTCATTTCTTTCAATCATTAACATCTTTTAACGTGATTTCAACTTAAAATCAAAGATTTTCATGGGGGAAATTGGGTGTTTTGGTAGAACCTAGGTTTTTCAAAAATTGGGGATTTGGACCTCGATTTGAGGTCCGATTTCAAAACAAATTATATATTTGAGTTCGTGGGGGAATGGGTAATCGGGTTTTGGTTCGAACCTCGGGTTTTGACCACGTGGGCCCGGGGGCGATTTTTGACTTTTTGGGTAAAACTTTGGAAAACTCATTTTCATGCATTGGGGTTGATTCATTTAGTGTTTATTGATGTAATTAAGTAATTTGTGATTAGACGAGCGAATTGGCGGTGGAATCAAGGGGTAAAGCTATAATTGAGACTTGAATTGTGTTCAAGGCATCGAGGTAAGTGTTTGGTCTAACCCTAGCTTGAGGGATTAGGAGTTGAGTCTTATTTGCTAATTGTTTCTTGTTGAGTACGACGTATAGGCATGGTGACGAGTATCTATACGTTGGTGTCGAGCATGACCGTGAGTCTTAAATTGATAGTTGTTGTGTTCTTAAATGACACTTCGGATGCTTTAAATTGATGACTCTTGATATTGAGTAGAGATTCAGTTTATTCTCGTGGACTTTATTTATGCTTGAGTACTGGTATTAATTGAGCTGAGTAAGAGTTGAGCTAGGATTGGGTTATAGCTGATTCTCCCTTGCCGGGATGGTTATTTTGATATTGTTGTTCCCTTGCCGGGAAATTATTGTTATATTGCTTTTGTTGCCTTGCCGGAAGTTTTATTGTGACTTGTGTTGACTTGAAATGGGAGCGGGTGGTACGCCTACCACGAGATTCATGAAATGGGAGCAGGTGGTACGCCTACCACGAGATTTAATGAAATGGGAGCGGGTGGTACGCCTACCACAAGATTAATGAAATGGGAGCGGGTGGTACGCCTACCACGAGATTTANATTGGGTTCGTATTGTTTAGCATTTATTGATGTATTGAAGTCATTATTGTATAGATACAATTGATTTGGAGCCGAATTCGAGAGGGAAGGCGGTTATTGAGGATTGAATTGGCCGTGGAAGTTTGAGGTAAGTGTTTGGTCTAACCCTAGCTTGAGGGATTAGGAGTTGAGTCTTATGTGCTAATTGCTTCTTGTTGGGTACGACGTATAGGCATGGTGACGAGTATCAATACGTTGGTGTCGAGCATGACCGTGAGTCTTAAATTGATAGTTGTTGTGTTCTTAAATGACACTTCCGATGCTTTAAATTGATGACTCTTGATATTGAGTAGAGATTTAGTTTATTCTCGTGGACTTTATTTATGCTTGAGTATTGGTACTAATCGAGCTGAGTAAGAGTTGAGCTAGGATTTGGTTATAGCTGATTGTCCCGTGCCGGGATGGTTATTTTGATATTATTGTTCCCTTGCCGGGAAATTATTATTATATTGCTTTTGTTTTCCTTGCCGGGATTTTATTGTGACTGTGTTGAATTGAAATGGGAGCAGGTGGTACGCCTACCACGAGTGAGTTATGATGAAATGGGAGCGGGTGGTACGCCTACCACGAGATTTGATGAAACAGGAGCGGGTGGTACGCCTACCACGAGATATAATTATTGAGAAATGGGATCGGGTTGCACGCCTGCAACGAGATATGTACTGACAGTGAAATTCTTGCTTTTTATTTCTCTTATCCGCGTTTAGAGTTTAATTTTATTTGATGTTTCCTTATTATTCTCTTGAAATTTTTGTATCATCTGCTATCCCCGAAGCATGTCCCCCTCCCATTTAAAATGTTTATTCTTGTTATTTTCCCCGTTGTAGATATATATATGTATATATATAACTGCACAGGTTTATGTGGTAGTCCTGTCTAGCCTCGTCACTACTTCGCCGGGGTTAGGCTAGGCTCTTACCAGCACATGGGGTCGGTTGTGCTGATACTACACTCTGTGCTCTTTTGCACAGATCTAGGTACCGGACAGCAGAAGTAGTTCGGGAGCTAGTCTTCAGTCCACGAGATTCCCGAGGTAGTCCTGCAGGCGTTCGCAGGCCCGACATCTCCTCTATCTTTATTTATGATCTGTTTCCTTTTGTATCCGAGACAGACTTTATTCCTTGTTTCAGACAGTTGTATGTAGCACTCTCAGATAGTCTGTGAATGTTGTGACACCAGTCCTGGGTAGAGACATATGTGGATTTTCCTTGTTATTTTGGTTTACTTCGTTAAGTCTTCCGCTTTAATTTCATATTTCCGTTGTTATTCTAATATTTAACGCTTGTTGATATGATTGGTAAAAAGGAAATTTAAAATGAAAGAGTTAGGAGTTTATGATTTGTGGCTTGCCTAGCTTCTACGAGTAGGCGCCATCACCACCCCCGAGGGTGGGAAATCCGGGTCGTGACATCCAACTAATCAGTTGTTGTATTTGAGTGTATTTGATTGTATTCATGGCGTGAAACATGGGATTACAGCTGGACAGATTATTATATTCGACTGTATTCGACTGTATTCACGGCGCGAAACAGGGGATTACACTGTTTTTAAACGGAAAGTAAATCAATTAACATAATAGACTCCTAATATAACTCAACAAACTCAATTATAACACACAAAATTTGTATTTCTAGTTATAAAAAAGATTCTCAACCGAAAAATACCCCAAAAACATAGCAATCTTCAGAAAAATTATATAATACATCTAAATACATAAATTATATTAATTAAAAAAAATATATGAATACATTCATGCCATATAGCGAGACAGTGAATACAATAAAATACATAGAATACAGCGGGATACATTGAAATACAATGAAAAAAAGATAGTGAATACAATGAAATACATGGAATACAGCGAGATATATTGAATTACAATAAATAAATAAATAAAAGACAATGAATACAATGAAATACATGAAAATACAACGTGATTACGTGATACGTTGAAAATACATTGTAATATATTAACAGAAAATCAAGTTGCTCAGCCCCAAACTCCGTCGTCTTTGTTCAAGAACAAACCCTAATTTCCGGCGAATTTGCCGTCGAGAAAAAACCCTCAACTCTTTCAAATTGCTCAGCCCCAAACTCCGTCGTCTTTGTTCAAGAACAACCCTAATGTCATCTCGTCAAGAGGGCCGCGATTCTGACTCGAAACTCTCAAAATTTGGAGCACACTTGGTCTTGAAGATCTTTGCCCCTACTGCTTCATTCCCCGGTGGTGCCTCTGCGAAAGATGCCATTTTTTGAATTTGGGGCTTTTTCTGATTTTCTGAAAGTAGAAAGCACGTAGAAGGAGAAAGCTTATAGGTTTTTGGTGGCGTACAAGGAAATAACAAGGAAGAAAAAGAGGAGAAGAAAGCGGCAAGAATATGAAAGGATGAGAGAGAAAAATAATACAAAGAGTATTTTATGGCTTAAGGGTAGGAGGTAACCATAAATAGATATTTGGCTATAAAATCAAAAGGTATCTATGGAATATAATTTTTTTAAAGGGTTTTTATTTAAAATAAATAAGGTATCAACCTTTTCTATAGGAGGTAAAAATTCCTACATTGTTTGGCCCGGGTTGTACATAACCTGAAAGAATCTTTTCATCATTTAGCCCATTATTAGATACTCAGTTCCTCCACAGTCCATAACACACATAAGCTTCTTAATATCTCTCTTTGATGTGTATTCTGCCTTATCATACAAGCGCACTGATCGCTGCCAACTCCGCACTACTAATAAGTAGCAAGAGAGGGTCGCAATAGCTTTTACTCGATTTTGGCTCGGGATCGATATCGACGGAGAGCTAGAATTGGAATCGAGTATCTATCTAGCTTAGGATTGCGTATGTGTTCTTAATTACACTTCTCATCATTTTTGGGGTTTTCTTTATGTTGGCCCAAGTTCAGATGAAGTTTTGAAGATTGACAAAATGAACTCAGTCATGAACCAGGTCCATCATGTGAGACAGACACAGTGTTGATATACTTATACATGTGACATACGTGTGAAGATAAGTCTCAAGGGTCAGCAACAATATCTTCTGAGTTGATCGAAAAGGTTGCATATGATAAGGAGTTGAAGTCTCCTTATGTGAAGAGAACTACATCCGGATCAAGAATAAAGATTGGAGTTTGAATTGTTCTAGGACTCGAATTTGATGAAGGATCAGCAATTCGAGTTTTAATCAAACTCTGATTACTAACTCTATAAATAATAATGATAGTTCTCTTTTACAGGGATTGCACAAACGCAGAAGTGAAACTAAATTGAAGAGCAAAATAGCAAGGCTTTTTGCAAGCAATTTACGTGATATTCAAGTGTGCATTCCTGAAGCTACTTGGACAAGATAGAAGAACCAATTCCATTGTGTCTTTCTTTTATTCTAGTTCAATTGTAGTAGGTGTTTTAAAGTTGTAGCTTTCAGCTTTCATAGAAGCAATTGTATAAGGTACTTTGAGTATTCAAGTTAGAGTTAACTTGAAAGTGTCGCAGCAGTTGAGGCTGTGTGCCACACTGGGATTAGAGTTAGTCCTTAGGTTTACAAGAGTTTTGTAAATGTTGTTTTGGCTCAGTGATTTTTAGTGGAAGTTTTGGAAAATCCTACTGAGTAGTAGGTCGTGGTTTTTTCACCTTTTGAGCCAGGTGTTTTCCACGTAAAAATCTTTGTGTTCTTTATTTTATGCACTTTTAATTCCGCAAACAGTCATAGTAAGTACATCTAGAAGAACCAGGTTCTTCTAGTGCGAAAATTAGGTACCACACAAATCACCCCCCCTCCTTGTGTGGTATTGACGTGTAGAACATCAATTGGTATCAGAGCAGGTTATCCTTGAAGAGGCTAACACCTTAGGAGAAGATCAACAATGAGTGCACCACCTGGGAACTGGGAAGGGCAATCCACTGCCAGGCCTCCACTTTTCAATGGTCAGTACTATTCTTGGTGGAAGAACAGAATGAGAGATCACATTATGGGGGAAGATTATGAACTTTGGGACATAGTCACTGATGGTCCCCTAGCAACCACTAAGAAGAATGCTGAAGGAATTGATGTGCCAAAAACAAGGGCTGATTGTACTGCTGAGGACCTGAGGAAGTGGGAGAAAAATGCTAAGGCCAAGAAGTGGCTTGTATGTGGTCTAGGACCAGACGAGTACAGTAGGATCCAAAGCTGTACAACTTCTAAGGAAATATGGGACACTCTGCAAGTGGCTCATGAAGGAACACCTCAAATGAAAAGATCAAGAGGAACACTTCTGTATTCTCAATATGAGAATTTGACTATGAAGGAAGGAGAAACTATCCAGGAGATGTATACTAGATTCACCACTTTGACAAATGAACTTGAATCTCTTGGAAGGATTATCCTTGAAGAAGACAAGGTTGAGAAGATTCTGATAAGAGTTCTGCCAGTCACATGGGAAAGCAAAATCACTGCCATTCAGGAATCCAAGAACATTGCTACCCTCAGACTGGATGAACTAATTGGAAATTTAACTGCCTATGAAATGAGGAGACAAACCATGAAGATGGATACTCCCAAAAAGGAGAGAAGTTTAGCTCTTAGAATTGCTGAATGTGCAGATTTGGAAGATGATGAAGTGGCTATGATCACTAGGGATTTCAAGAAGTACCTGATGAGAGGAAAGGGTTCTTCAAGAGGTACAAACTTCAACAAAACAAGATCTTCGGAGAAACAGAACAATGAGGGATGCTACAAGTGTGGTAAGACTGACCACATGATCAAAAACTGCCCTCAATGGGAAATTGAGTGGAAGAAAGAAAGAGCTGAACGAAGGAACAGGAAGAAGGAACATGTTCAACCAAAGAAAACAAAGTTTCAACCAAGGCTATGGTTGCTGCTTGGGGAGAAACCTCAGATGAAGACTCAGAAGATGAAGCTGAGGAGGAGAAACCACTAATGGCCATCGGAGAATCAGATGATGAACAAGAGGTAAGTATTCTTCATCTCAAAGACGAGATTAAATTCTTGTCTAAAGAAAGGCTGGCTGAGCTATTAATAGACTTCATTGATGAGTCTGAGATAATTAATAATGAGAAGAAAGTTCTGTCTAGGGAATGTGTGATTCTAAAAGCAAAATGTAAAAGTCTAGAGCCTAGGGCAAATGAGAGTGATAACAAAAATGCTGAGTTGAAGAACCAGGTTCTTGAACTTGACAACAGTGTCCTAGAGCTTAAGTCTGAAAACTTAAAACTGAAAATAGGAACAGGAAAGAAGAAAGCTGATCACACATATCTCACTCTAGAAGAAAATTTGGGAAAAATGAAAGATGAATTATACAAGAAAGATGAATCCATTAAAGTCTTGAAAGAAGATCTAGGAAAGGTAAAACATGAACTAGACAGAACTTGCAAGTGGAACAAGGCTTCTGATGCTCTCTCCTGGCTGCAAGAGCATCATAGCAGTAACAAAAGAGGACTTGGCTATGGGACTCAAGCTCCAAATGGGATCCAAAAAGCAAGTACCTCACTCTTCCTGAAAATAAAATCTGCACACACTGTGGTAAGACTGGCCATTACAAATATGAATGTAATGCAAAAGAAAAGGCCAGTCAAAGAAACAAAGCTTTTGTTCAAGAAAAGCACAAGCTGCCTAGTTGGGCAAGAAAGAATCTGATTCATCCTTTTGCCCATAGAAAGGGACCCAAACTAGTTTGGGTTCCTAAGACTAACCCCTGATTTCCTTTTGCAGGTCCAAGTGAAAGGGAGGAGCCAAATATGGTATATGGATAGTGGCTGCTCAAAACATATGACTGGGGACAAGGACCAGTTCCTTTCACTTGAGGACCTAAAAGGAGGTAATGTCTCCTTTGGTAATGGAAAGAAAGGTGAGATCATTGGGGTTGGAAAGGTAGGCAAAACAGATTCTCATTCCATAGAGAATGTCTACCT
>NW_017675235.1:0-34793 GCF_001879085.1 Nicotiana attenuata | reverse complement strand
AGGCTAGGTTTGTGCAAAAGAGTGAGATGAAGCCTGAGCACAAGGTGCTCTTTGAGTTTGTGAACAAGTGTTTGCTGCCCAGACAGGAGAGAAGGCACACTGCGAATTATATGGACCTGGTCCTTCTGGAGTGTCTTGTGAGAGGAAAGCAGATTAACTGGCCTGCTTTCATTGTCAAGCTGCTGGATAGAGTCATCAATGGCTCCAAGGCTCATGCCACACCTTATGGGTTTATACTGACAACTGTCTTGGCCAAGTTAGATGTGCCATTGAAAAAGTGGGAGATGGCCTCCAGTAAAGAGCACTTTGGAATCAAAACTCTGCAGGCTTGTAACTATCTGCTAAGTGTAACCCCAGTTGAACCTGGTTCATCCTTGAAGACTCATGTGAATAGCAAAGTTAGGGCATTGGTTCTAGAGTGTGAAACAACCGAGATACCCGCTCTGAAGAGACCTTCTGTGAATTTAAGCGGTTCATCTTACCTTCCTGATACTGAATGTAGAATCCATAATGATATAGAAATACTGCGAGTCTCGACACCATCCAATGCAACCCTCCGATTCTAGCCCTGAACAAATCCGCAAAATTCTCAATTGCCACATTTAGACCTAGCATCCATTAGAATCATTCTTGAGAGTCTTCAACTCTACTCAGATTTCAATTTAAACTGATCAAACAAACCGAACGACCTGTGCGCCATTAGCACACAACACCCAGGGAAATAACCCACACTTCTAGAACAACCGAGAAAACCCCTACTTCATGTACGCTACATTCTTTACAAATAACAACTAAATCATCCAATGTTTCTCATATACCCATAAAGCATAACACAGCCCTTATCCACAATTTCCTTTACTCGAGTCATCCTCAATCTCAACCTCTGTAAGCCATAACTGATTCACTAGTATCTCTCAAACTGAAATCAATACATCACATAACCGTGAAATCAACTTATCAATAGCAGACTCCCCCACTTGGCTCAAAGCCATAGATCAAAACATACAAAAACTCACAATGCCCATACTCTACTGCTGTCATAATACCATAGTGAAATTCAACTAAATCCTTCATAAGCACATGCAACACAAACCATCTGGTATTTCAAATCATCTGCTGTTGGCCCAAGTTCAGATGAAGTTTTGAAGATTGACAAAATGAACTTAGTCATGAACCAGGTCCATCATATGAGACAGACACAGTGTTGACATACTTATACACGTGACATACGTGTGAAGATAAGTCTCAAGGGTCAGCAACAATATCTTCTGCGTTGATCGAAAAGGTTGCATAGGATAAGGAGTTGAAGTCTCCTTATGTGAAGAGAACTACATCCGGATAAAGAATAAGGATTGAAGTTTGAATTGTTCTAGGACTCGAATTTGATGAAGGAACAACAATTCGAGTTTTAATCAAACTCTGATTACTAACTCTATAAATAATAATGATTGTTCTCTTTTACAGGGTAGCACAAAAATGCAGAAGTTAAACGTAAATTGGGAGCAAAATAGCAAGGCTTTTTGCAAGCAGTTCGTGTAAGATTCAAGTGTGCAAACCAGAAGCTACATGAACCAGATTGAAGAACAAGCTCCATAAAGAGTTATATGTGTCTTTCTTTATTTCTAGTTAAATTGTAGTAGGTGTTTCATATTGTACCTTTCAGCTTTCATACAAGCAATTGTATTAGGTACTTTGAGTATTCAAGTTAGAGTTAACTTAAAAGTGTCGCAGCAGTTGAGGCTGTGTGCCACACTGGGATTAGAGTTTAATCCTTAGGTTTACAAAGAGTTTTGTAAATGCTGTTTTGGCTCAGTGATTTTAGTGGAAGTTTGGGAAAATCCTACTGAGTAGTAGGTCGTGGTTTTTTCACCTTTTGAGCCAGGTGTTTTCCACGTAAAAATCTCTGTGTTCTTTATTTTATGCACTCTTAATTCCGTAAACAGTCTTAATAAGTACATCTAGAAGAACCAGGTTCTTCTAATGCAAAAATTAGGTACCACACAAATCACCCCCCCTCTTGTGTGGTATTGACGTCTTGAACATCAATTGGTATCAGAGCAGGTTATCCTTGAAGAGGCTAACACCTTAGGAGAAGATCAACGATGAGTGCACCACCTGGGAACTGGGAAGGGCAATCCACTGCTAGGCCTCCACTTTTCAGTGGTCAGTACTATTCTTGGTGGAAGAACAGGATGAGAGATCACATCATAGGGGAAGACTATGAACTCTGGGACATAGTCACTGATGGTCCCCTAGCAACCACAAAGAAGAATGCTGAAGGAGTTGATGTGCCAAAGACAAGAGCTGATTGCAATGTTGAAGATTTGAAGAAATGGGAAAAGAATGTCAAGGCCAAAAAATGGCTTGTGTGTGGATTAGGACCAGACGAGTATAGTAGGATTCAAAGCTGCACCACTGCTAAGAAAATCTGGGACACTTTGCAAGTGGCTCATGAAGGAACACCTCAAGTGAAGAGGTCCAGAGCAACACTGCTGTATTCTCAATATGAGAATTTCACCATGAAGGAAGGGGAAACCATCCAAGAGATGTATACAAGGTTCACCACACTGACAAATAAACTTAAGTCTCTTGGAAGGGTTATTCTTGAAGAAGACAAGGTTGAGAAGATTCTGACAAGAGTTCTACCAGTCACATGGGAAAGCAAAATCACTGCCATTCAGGAATCCAAGAATATTGCTACCCTTAGACTAGATGAACTGATTGGAAACTTAACTGCCTATGAAATGAGGAAAAAAACCATGAAGATGGATACCCCCAAAAAGGAGAGAAGCTTAGCTCTCAGAATTGCTGAAGGTGCAGATTTGGAAGTGTCACACCTCCTTTTTCGCTACTACACCCCGTGAAGGGTATAATAAAGGAGTTTTTCCAATTAAAGGACAATCGAAACGGGATTCATTTATTAAGAAGTTCAGAATCGCCACTTGGGAGATTTATGGTGTCCCAAGTCACCGGTTGAATCCCGAATCGAGGAAAAGGTTTGACTCTGTATTAACAGTCGCGAACCAGAAATCCGGGTAAGGAATTCTGCTAACCCGAGAGAAGGGGTTAGGCATTCCCGAGTTCCGTGGTTCTAGCATGGTCGCTCAACTGCTATATTTGGCTAAAGTCTGATTTTAATACATGTCATCCTATAGTGCAATTTTAAAATTGTTTAACCGCTTTTAATTAAAAATTTTAAGAGAGTGAACGTCGTTTAAGAAACGTGTCTTTGGATCACATCACATGAAATGCACCCGTATCCTCGACACATTTTTTATTCAACGTTTTGGGATTTGGATTTGGGTTGCATGAAATGCACACCCGTATTTAGGAAAGTAAGATTATTAAAAAAAACGCGCATAAAGCGACTAACGTGTTATTATCTTTGCGGGAGGCCGAGAAAATTTGCTAAACGGCACGTCCCGAATTCTAAGTATTTTAATAAGCATTTAATGAGGGCCCCGCAATTTATAGGTTTTGTGCGGCGAGGCTCGTCTCATTTTTATTTAAGGGCCATCCTAGAGCAAGCTATAATTTTCTATGTAGTTTTGTCTCTAAAGAATCCTAATTAATCAATTTTATCAGTTGCTATTATTTAAAGTGATTAAGGAGTTTGGGCTTCAAGTTCAAGTCCACACTTGAACAAGAGGCAAACCTCTCAACTCAAGCATGCTACTTAACTAGGAGGCCCAAAACCCATGTTATAAATTTAAACCCGTGGTCGTAATATAAATTCCAACCTTCAGCATTTTTGGGCTTCAAATTAGCCCAATAAAAGGAGTTTTCAACCAGCTTAGTAAGAAACAATTTGGTAATAGGCTCGCGATCAGGCCTAAATGAGAGGAGAAAACTGTTTGACACTGGGCCTTAAACAGATTGAGGCCCAGGTCTGATTCAAGTTGAAACAGTCACGTTTGGGCTTCGAAAGGGGGCCCAGGCCTGTAACATGAGTTTGCCAGGTCCAAACACAACCAAATACATGAACTCCCATCTATCAATTAAGTTCACAGCTATTTCTTTTAATGGAGGACCGACTTAACTTTCAAATACTGATTCTTATCAGATAACCTCCAACCTAATTATCAAATAGACATACAAGTCCTAAATTTCGCCCAATGTAAACAAATTAGTATATTCCCTGGACTGTTTTGTATGATTTAAACCTGTAAATGAACTGTTAAGCTATTTCTGTACTTGAATACACAACAGATCTGATTTAACACTAATATGAACAAAAATCCATTATGAGTCCAGTTTTGAATTAATAACTCCTTNCTAGACGCATTCTCCCGAGCTACGCTAGCTGGCTTTTAATACAGCTCACTTCAGATCGCACCCAATGCTTCGTTATCCCTAATCCCACCTTTAAACCCTCGGTTATTGATCCCTCATATACTTTGGGAGTGGTGTTGTTTAACAATTACCTAAATATGCACTCTCTCCCGAGTTATGCATACTAAATAGGCACAAGCTAATTGAGAGCTCTTCAACCAACCACAATATAAACGTAGTTGAACAAATAGAGAAAAGCTATGGCTCAATTATATAAAAACATAACAAGAATTTATCCTACAAAAGGTTCTATCAAACTCTAGACAACAAATTAGCTATTCATAATAGTATGTAAAACTACAATACTAAAAGTCATAACCAACAATGAAAAATAAGAAGAGGAAGGAAAAACTCGTAGAAGAATTCTCCGCCTTGCTCCCAATGTGTTCTTGCCTCATTAGGTCGAATCTATGTCTCAAAATATGTCCCCTCTTCTTCAAAATAGGTTTAGGACCCCTTTTATACAAGTTGGAATAGTATAGGGCCGAAATAAACTTATCCCGGGCGAAATAGAACTTCTTTTTGACGCCTGGAGGGGCGCGGCCGCGGTCAAAACGCGGTAGGACCGCGGCCAGACAAGCTCTCTGATTTCTGCCGCGGTCGCGGTTTCGACCGCGTTTTTCACCCTGTTCCATTTGGAATTTGGAAAAACGTAAAACATGAAAGTTGTAGCCCTTTGAATTAGCTTTCCAACCATATATTGTGGAGCCCAAATGGAGTTCTGAGCAAAAAGTTATGTCTATTTTACTAGACAGTGCGCAATATGCCTCCTCAAGTCTTCGTTCGTACTTAATTATCAAATTTGACCCCCGAACATGATCTCGGCTTAATTCCTTGAGCTTTTACTCAGACTTCAAAGCTTCAAATCACTTAAATTCATTCCATAACATCTATATAGCTCGGAATCACACCTACAAGGCATAAAACACACAATTAGTGCAAAACACTAGCGATTAAAGCGCAAACTTTAAAGTGCAAATTCGAGTGTAATAAGCGACTAAAATATGCAATTATAGCCTATCATCATCATCCTCAATGGTGATATAGTTAAGATTCATTTACCCCTTAATAAATATTTGAAAATTAAACTCCAAAAATGAAGAAACTTGTTGTAAAAACACTCTCCTTTATCAGGTACCGCGTACATAAATTTGAATTGGTTGAATCTATTCCGTGAGGAATTTTTAAAAAAAAAAAGAAGAAGAGAGAATGTGACTTGTAATGGAAGATGGGCAAATAGAAGAAGACGAGCCCACGACTTACCAATGATTCAAAACTCTTTTTTTTTCTTCCTTTTCTTGACAATTCACATTTGGTTTGGTTCAAGTCTTTTAGTACCTGTCTTTACTTTAATGATTCAAATGAAGATTATCAACAAAGTTGAGAGTACATCAAGTAAATTCGATTAAGTAACAATAACAGCAAAAGTCTTTAATCATATTTGTGAAAGTCATTTTAAGACCATCCAACTATGAACTTAGCTTATTGTTTTAGTAGACTTTAATATTGTTGGTTTGTAGTACCCATGAGGTAAATTACCACCTTGGTTAAATTTTATACCGGCGTTTAAACATAAGAATTGTAAAATTTGGACATGAATATACTTTTGAGTTGTTTTTGAATTTTTGAAATTAATAAAAAAAGTGAGAATTTTTGTGGGTTCCAAGATTCATTTTCAAGTGAAAATTAAAATCTTTATGGACAAACCGATTTCAAAAAAAAGTAAAAAAAAAAAGAAGTGAAATTTTTTTTAATGGCCAAACGGGCTCTATATTTGGTCCAGTGAAAACAGTTGACCAATTTATATTGATGGTAAATAGACTATGCAACTCACTTTCCCAAGGAACTTGGATATATATAGGCTTTTCTTATGACACAATTTTGAATCTTAACATAAAGAATTTTTCAATTTTACTAATAAAATGTCTCTCATTCAAATAATATTTTGAATAGTGTTTTAAATTTATGAGAATATGAAATGGCAAAAGCTACAAAAATGAGCATGAGCCATTATTGTCATGCTTTCTAAGTAGACCCGTTCTTGATGTATTAGACTTATGATTCTATATCGTGCCAAAAATATTTTTTTTGAATTATTGGTCAAAGTAGTACATTTTAAAGAAGCAATTCTTTCAAATAATGTTGGAGAATCATCCCTTTGCTTTCTAGAATATCCATGAGATGATCTACCAAACACATTTGCCACCAGAACTTTTTATTGGACAAGACAATTATCGGCTTGGTTCTTCGTATCAGCCGGCGTACCTATTTTATAAATATTTATAAGGTCAAATACATATACAGTCCATTCAACTTGGTATTATTTTTTGTATTTTGGCTCTCTATCTTAATCTTGTTCCATTTCGACCCTCAAACTCTAACTCTTATGTTTCACTTAAACACAAAAGCGAAAATCAGTGCAAAAAATATAGCGTGTGAGTATACACAAATCTGAGTGTAATAAATATCTAATTAAATGTTGCCACCTGATTTTTTCATCCATGTCAAACGGCTCAATACTTACCCGAATCCGACCGTATTTGGGTAAAATTAAGTCCGCTTCTTATTTACACAAGAAAATGACAACACTGAGAAATCTGAAAATGATTCACTTACTTTGTCAAATTTACACCCATAAAAGCGACAACTTAGATTTTTTGGTGTCCGTGATACTTTCAGTTCAACTTGAAATCTATAGGGACAAATATCCATTCCATTATGAAAAAATAATTTTCTTTGAGACATGAATTCACTTCAAACTTCAAGCTTAGCCGAAATAAACCCACAAAAAAAATAATCAGAATTAATAAATGAACAATAAAATTGCAAAAGTTTGAAATTTTCTGGATGGGCCAGGTATGAAATCGGCAGATAAAAGCTTTGGAACTTTGAGAATGAATATGGGGCAACAGTGGATGAAAAAAATACGTTCGAATTCGGATATTTTAGTATTTACCCGTTTGACATGGATGAAAAAATCAGGTGGCAACATTTAATTGGATATTTGTTACACCTCAGATTGGTGTATACACACACGCTATATTTTTTGCATTGGTTTCAGCTTTTGTGTTAAAGTGAAACATAAAAAATAGAGTTGAAGGGCCAAAATAGAACAAGGTTGAAATAAAATGCTAAAAATGAAAAACTGGGCCAACTTGAATGGGTTATATATGTATTTGGCCTTTTTATAATCAAGAGATCTCCGATGACTAGTGGTGAGTAGTTCAAAGTCTTGATAGATAATGAGTTCATCACTCCATTCTTTTTTACTTAAATACCAATATTTATTTAGAGCATGGTTCGAACTTATGATGCATTTAACCTACACATTACGCGTTGCACTCTTAATTCTAATTTTTTTTTTAATTATCTATAAGATTCTCTATTGCCACTTGTCGAAAGCTCGAGAAGATCTAAGTGTGGAGAAATTAAAGATGAGTAGATGACAAAGGAGGATGCAATGGGAGATGGAGAGGTGCGTGGTTGAATAAAACTATCACTGATCCAAGTATTTGACCCAATTTATGCCTCATCTCCTAATTCAGCGTGATTAATATCAGGACAGGAAATCTAACAAAATCTACAATCCTCTCAAATAGCAATAAAAGCGAAAAATGTGTCCTCACACCCTTTAAAATGTCTCTGACATGTAACAATCTCAACTGGAATGCTAGTTATGTAAAACAATTATTGAACAATTTAACAGTTGTTGTTTAAATGCGTGCACATAGTCATAGACAAAGCAACACACCAAGCTTTTCCCTTCTTTCTCAATTCTATTACTCAAACATGAAACAATTAAAATGTGGTTAGAAGGCGCAACCAAAAGGATGTACAACAACATGAAAAGGAGTTCCTACTACAAAAACAGAAAGTTGTAATTTGTTATGAACAACAAAACTCAATATTCTTATCAGCTGCGAGCGATGGTACTTGGTGTGTAATCTATAAAGAGCATGTATCAAACATTTATTGATCATAAATTATGCCTTCGTTGTTGGTCCCAAGTTCTTCAATCTCGAAAACTGATGCACCCTAAGCAATTAATAACAACTATGCGTGACCCTGAATTTATCATACCAACTACGTATATGTAACCCAACCTAATGATAGAGAACCCTTTACCAATAAGTCATTCGCCTTTTCACGGATGAGAACAACTATAACATTTATATGTACAATTTTGAATCCAAAGTTTTAGCGCATTTGGGAATTCTTTAATTTAATCTAATTTGGCTTCCACAATATAATGCCTGGACTATGTAAAACCCCTTAAGAATCCCATTGTATAAAGATATATCAAAATAATGAGGTAAACAATTGCATAGGTAAAAATGAAAATGAAAGAAAGAAAAATTCAAGCATTAGAGGAAAAAAGAGAAGCTGTAACACATGAATAACACAAAAATTTGGTCGAGTTACGTCTACAATAAAATAATTAAGTTTATTCAATCTGATTTGCTTCAGTCTATCTAGTGCACAAACTAACAATTTAGTAGAAAAACCCCTATATATATGGGATAATATTTTGTATGTTGATTGATGCATCTATCTTCATAGGCATATATATTACTGCTAGAATCAACTAACTTACCATCAGCTGAAGATTTTAGCAAGAGGTCCCTTTTCTGTTGAGATCACAATATGTATTTGTAAATAGAGAGGAATCAAGCATATTTATGTAAATACTTTGGTGTTCTAACAGATACCATGTATAAAGGGATGGAATCTTTTTATTGCAAAAGACTCACGAATGGCTATGGTCATTGCACCTTGATCAAAATGTAGGGCACAATCGATCAAAGGTTTTATATTTCCTTTCTCCGGATAAAGTAAACATATATTTTAAGATACAAATTTAATGTATTTCTAAACCTTAAGGTTTTGAAATTTGAAAAAAAAAAATGTCTTGTATTTTGTAGTGAAACAAAAAATATTTCTTTTTTCAAAAGAACAGTATTTATTGTGAAAAGTAGTATTATACGAACTATTTTTTGTTCAAAGTAACTGTCTTTAATTTGTCGTGAAAATTAAGTACTACATGAACTTTTCCTCAGCAAGGAATTAATAATATTGTAAAAAAATTTTATTACCTTTTAGACAGTTCTAAACATAAAGAATCAGTTGCCTTTTCAAGTCCGTTACAGAACATGCATCATCAAGTCTGTCCGTGCAAACCCACAATGCAGTAGAACTATATATACCTGATATTTTAGGCTTCTCAAACAATAAATCGATGGATGGATTAAGCACATCCGATCAACTGTTTGTCTGTTGAGAAGTAGCATGAACTTTGCATGAGTATGACCATCAAATACCACAAGTATTAATGATCGGTTTAGCAAATTTTCTTTTTCCTTCTTCACTTTCTTCTTTGGAGTGTGGATTTGATGATTCAAGACATATTTTACATAACTTTGAAGAAAGGAATAGTTTGTGAAAATACTCCACACAAACATGAGCCAATACCAAAACAAAATGAAAAGAAGAAACAACTACCACGAAAAAGTAGAAGAAATAATATAAAAACAAACACAACAGAGTAGTATCAAGCAAGTGATAACATTAGAAAGAGACAGAATCCATGAAATTAAATAGCAGAAAACTCAAACCTCTTCAAGTAGCTAATCAAGAGGAAAATTGCAGAGAGCCGTGAAGGAGACAATTAGGGGAGTGAAAAGATATCTGAAATAGTGACACGTGGTTTGGTACAATAAAGATGCGGTACACGTGTTAACTTGCTAATGAAGTAAGCTAAATATAGTGCCTTTTGTACAAATTAGGAATACAGTGTTCTAATATATAGTAAAGTAACTGTAGAGTCTACTGTGTTAAAACAGAAATAATAAAACTGTTAGAAGAAATAGAAAATTTATAAACGATAAGAAATATTTCGAGTTTATAATTTTCTTGGGTGTCCTTAAGGAATTTTAACCCTCTCACAAGTTGCTAAGGTAATGGATTAAATCCTCCCAGGATGAAACGGAATAAACCTTCCAGCAACAGTGGCAATACAAACTGCAGGATACCAACAAACTCAAAGAACGGAGCAAAATCACACTTACGAATTTGAGAGAGAGAGACTGCGAAGTAGAATACAGTATTCAGAAGAAAATTCTCGATTTTCAGTGAGTGGAAAAAGAAGCCATGCCTCAAAATTTATAGGCAATTATCGGAAGAAGTGTGATGTCTGTTCAGGAAAAAATGTCTGTTCAGGAGGGAAAGCAACGTTCAGCAAAGGCAGCATTTTTTTTGGATTTCAGTTAATTCCGTTAATGAACTGACTGGAATTTAATTAATTATTAAATAATTAATTAAATAAATTTTGTCCAAAAGGCAGCGTTTTTTTGGATTTCAGTTAATTCCGTTAATGAACTGACTGGAATTTAATTAATTATTACATAATTAATTAAATAAATTTTGTCCAAAAATAATCTTATCGATCATTTGACAAATCCGAATCCGAAGCTGAGCCGAGAGAGCGACGACGACGGCGCGAGGGTTCATTCTCTTCAACTCCTTTTAAGAGCTCTAAGAAGTGATCCTATATTTATACACACAAGTGTAGTTGTCTTTCACCAATGTGGTACAAAGTTCATGACAAAAGCTCACTTGATTCAAAATTTTCATTTCCCTCCATTTTATTTCCCACCATTTCCCCATTCACACTCTTAGTCTTTAAAGCCCAATGCTTAAAGTGTAGTTGTCTTTCACAAATGTTGTACAAAGTTCATGACAAAAGCTCACTTGATTCAAATTTTCATTTCCCTCCATTTTATTTCCCACCATTTCCCCATTCACACTCTTAGTCTTTAAAGCCCAATGCTTAAAGTCTTTAAAGCCCAATGCTTAAAGTCCAACAATCCCCCACATGAATGGGAATGGCTGTAACAAGAATGATCATAGATGAAAGCTGTGTGATTTGCAAGTAAGGATTAATTGCATCTGGATAAGTAGGTATTCCTTTGAACTTTCCGTAATGAACATATGTCGGATATACTCGGTCAATCGGTAGATTTGATATCTTTGAACCGTCGAACTTTAGTGTATACCTAGACAACCATATGTCACACAACCAACCCTTAACCGTCTTTTGATTCTCATTGTTGTGTTCGTTTTAGCCATGAAACCACCTGGTTTCATAAGTGCGTAGAGAATTGGCCTTACAGAATTCTCATTGAAGCGGCTTCCACTTCACACTTACATAGGTAATTCCTAAACGTGTAATCCTTTAGATTGACACCACATCAAACTTAGGTAATCATTAAAGAACGTGTAAAGTTCTATCCTTGTTACTAAACATTGTCTTCATCACGAGAAGGGACCAAATATTTTACTTTGACAATGTTGAACCGGTCAATCACAACTTTGTTTGAGATCCTTGAACCTAGATCTCGGAATATCCAAAAATCTAGGTAGAGTTACCGCCATGATGACTTGTCCTCGGCCATAGTCCCATTCCCTTAGATGATTTCTCAACTACCTCTCTAGTTAAGCCTTTTGTAAGCGGATCTGCCACATTATCCTTTGATCTTACATAATCAATAGTGATAATTCCACTAGAAAGTAGTTGTCTAACGGTGTTATGTCTTCGTCGTATATGACGAGACTTTCCGTTATACATAACGCTCCCTGCCCGTCCTATTGCAGCCTCACTATCGCAATGTATGCATATAGGAGCCAAAGGTTTTGGCCAGAACGGAATCTCTTCTAAGAAATTTCGAAGCCATTCAGCTTCTTCACCGGCTTTATCCAAAGCTATAGACTCTGATTCCATTGTAGAGCGAGCGATGCGCGTCTGTTTGGAAGACTTCCAAGATACTGCTCCAATGCCAACAATAAAAACATATCCACTTGTGGACTTTGTTTCTGTTGAGCCGGTTATCCAATTTGCATCACTATATCCTTCGATAACCGCAGCATATTTATTGTAGTGCAAAGCGTAATCTTGGGTATATTTCAAATATCCCAGAACTCGTTTCATTGCCACCCAGTGATATTTGTTGGGATTATTTGTGAATCGACTAAGTTTACTTATTGCACAAGCTATATCAGGACGTGTACAGTTCATGATATACATTAAGCTTCCCAACACACGAGCATAATCCAATTGAGACGTGCTTTCACCTTTATTCTTTTCAAGATGATGGTTTAAGTCAATTGGAGTTCTTGCACTTCTAAATTCCAAGTGTTTGAATTTTTCAAGTACCNACAATTGATAAAAATCTCCGCCCACGCGAACAAGTGCGAGGCTCACCAAGAATTCTCAACCTCTGCGCTCTAATTAACGAAATCCTCGCCTGCGTCAACTGCTGTCTCTGTAAAAAAAAAGTTAGCGGGGAATGAGTCGCTAGCTCAGTGAGTAATAACACAACTACAACCGTTTTTAATTTGGGGACAAGTCAGAAACATGCTAGTATCTCAAAGAGAAAATACAAAAAAAATGCCCTTTCAAAAATAATAAATAATTTTCAGTCTCATCACGCTTTTCTTGTAGTAAAATATAATTAACAATTCAGTAATAAGCTCAGTAACCACTGTATAATATCAGTATTCACATTTTGGGAGGTTTCAATGTACGGATCATGTAATCGGTATAACGGTGGACTTCTTCGCAAGAAGTCAATATAACGGTAGTCCCTACTCGAGGGAAAATCGGTAACGGTATGCTAGTTCTACCTTCCCACTAGCGAGGGCTATAACGGTAATCTATAATTACAAGGTGCACCAGGTCTAACGAACCCGCCGTTAGCTACGGGATCCTTCAATGTCTACTCCCATTTATACTTATCTCTGTAATCCGTATATACTCGTAGAAACTATTTTAAAACAATATAGGGCATTTCGGTTCTTATCAAATCATATAATTTCCTTTCGATAACAGTAAACTCAAGTAACGGTAAAACAGATCTAGTGACAATGAAAATATTTAAAACCACGGTATTCATCTCAAATAACTATTTCGGTATCATATCGAGTAAAAGACTTGTCCCACATGCAACTCAAAATAGTCGGTAACATATTCATATTAAAAATCATGTGTAAATTATGCAAGTTATGAAAACACAAATTGCGGTAAGATTACTACTCACAGTACTCGTGCCGAAATACCAAATGCTTCACCTCGAGCAATTCGTACAAATTCCTCCAATCAATCTATAATTACATAATATCAATCTCATGTTAATTCCCTTGTTTAGGCTAATTCATAGCTAATTTAGAATACCCAATCATCGGGGTTCATGTTTGGATCTTAATTTGTGGATTTATATTTAATCATAGAACTAATCCATAATTCTATCAATTTCAAACTATTTGGTAAAATTTATTCCTCTAAAATTAGACATATTAGTGCTTAAACCAAACCTTTATAGCCTCATTATCTACATAGTAATTGTATATTTCTTTTTATATAAGAGAAAATTAATATTGAATTCTTTTGTACTACATGAAATTGCATAGATGTAGTGAAATAATTCAACAGATGAGAAGAAGAAGGTTAACCTCTTGAGTCGAAGGAGAACTTTAATACTTTTAATTTCAACTCCCAGTTCTTCTTAAGGCCTTTGCCCAAAGCTTTCTTCTTCTTCTTCTTCTTTTCTTTTCCCCCTTTTTTTTTTCTGAAACCCGCGGCTTCTGTTCTCTTCTTGTCGCAGCTTGCTGCTTTCCCCCTTTCTGTATTTTTAAGGTTTTCCAGAGAATGGCTTCGTGCCCTTTTTTTTAAAATCCTTATTCCTTTTTTTTTGGTCATGACATGGGCTAAGCCCAATTGTATTGTATCTCCTTTTTGTTTTATTTATTTTGTTTCATTATTTGCTTTTTTTTTTGTAGTTACTTTTCTATAGTTATTATTATTATTATTATTATTATTATTATTATTATTATTATTATTATTATTATTACCAATACACCCTTATTTAAAAAAATATAGGGTGTTACATATTAGAAACAAAAATACATTTGAATCCATTCTTGACAAGAAGTGAGGTAGACACAAGATTCTTGCGAATTTCTGGAACATGGAAAACTTGGTTTAGAGTCACAATTTTTTCCGACGTCATCTTCAACGCAATCTTGCCAACTCCTTCAATTTTGGTTGTAGACGAATTTCCCATGAAAATTGTCTCGTCGGGTCCTGCGGGGGCATAAGAATAAAATAACTCCTTGTTAGCACAAACATGGCGGGTGGCTCCAGAATCAATCCACCATTCTTTAGGATTTCCTACCAAGTTGCATTCAGACAACATGTCACACAAGTCCTCCATTTCGTCAACATTTTCAACCACGTTAGCTTGATTCTTCTTCTTCTTCTTCTTCTTCTTCTTCTTCTTCTTCTTCTTCTTCTTCTTCTTCTTCTTCTTCTTTGGTACATCATTCTTTGGTGCATGACAGTCCACGGCCTTATGTCCAGACTTTCCACAGTTGTGACAACTACCTTTGAACTTCTTCTTGTTCGGGTAATTCTTTGGTCCAGATGCCTGCTTTCTTTCTTTTATTTCCCGGTGCTTCCTCAACAATGTTATCTCCCATTATTGCCGAGTAGCCACGTGACTTCTTTTCAGCATTTTTGTTGTCTTCTTCTATCCTTAGACGAACAACTAGATCCTCAAGTGTCATCTCTTTGCGCTTGTGCTTCAAGTAGTTCTTAAAGTCCTTCCATAAAGGAGGTAACTTTTCAATGAAGGCAGCAACTTGAAACGCCTCATTTATGACCATACCTTCAATAACGAATTTATAATTAATAACACTATAAATATTATTAATAAAGTTCTTGACTCGGGTCATACCTTCAGCAAGGAGGTCATGCACGATGACTTGTAATTCTTGGACTTGAGTGATGATCGACCTAGTGTCAATCATTTTAAACTCCAAAAATTTTGCAGCAACGAACTTCTTAAGTCCAGCATCCTCGGTCTTGTACTTTTTCTCAAGAGCATTCCATAACTCTTTTGAAGTTTCCATGACACTATAAACATTATACAAGCCATCCTCCAAACAACTTAAAATGTAGTTTCTGCATTGGAAATCAAAGTGTTTCCATGCTTCAATCACCACAAATCGTTCAGCCTCAGGAGTATCTTCTCCCACGGCTGGAACATCCTCCTTGATGTATTGTTGCAAGCTTAGTGTAGTTAAATAGAATAGCATCTTCATCTGCCAACGTTTGAAGTCTGTACCAGAAAATTTCCCGGGTTTTTCTGCCGGTGCCATTGTATGTGCTGGTCTTGACGAAGCAGCAGCACTCGATGAAGCACCCGTTCCAGCAGCATTTCCATTAGTTTTGTTTTCATTCGTCATGTTTCTGTAGAGTTGGAAACAAAACAGAACTTTGTTAAATCAGTGAAGTTTTGATATCTTCAAACTGAATACCAAACCAAACATACAACACGTAACAATGGTGAAGTTTTTATATACTTCAACCCGTACGCTTATTATTCTGGTAAAGTTTTGATATACTTTAAACCGGACAGAACAATTATTGGAGTAGAAAGCATGAAGGCTTTAGTCTCCAAACCAATATACAAAATATAGATAACAGTTTAATATATATTTCAACACAGAAACGTTAGTAAAATTCCTTAAGCTTGTAAACTCCACTGTATTAAAACAGAAATAATAAAATTGTTAGAAGAAACAGAAAATTTGTAAACGATAAGAAATATTCCGAGTCCACAATTTCCTTGTGTGTCCTTAAGGAATTTTAACCCCTCACAAATTGCCAAGGTAATGGATTAAATCCTCCCAGGATGAAACGGAATAAAACTTACCGCAACAGTGGCAATACAAACTGCAGGATACCAACAAACTCAAAGAACGGAGCAAAATGACACTTACGAATTTTGAGAGAGAGAGACTGCGAAGTAGAATGCAGTATTCAGAAGGAAATTCTCAATTTTCAGTCAGTAAAAAAAGAAGCCATGCCTCAGAATTTATAGGCAATTATCGGAAGAGGTGTGATGTCGGTTATTAAATAATTAATTAAATAAATTTTGTCCAAAAATAATCTTATCGATCGAACATTCGACAAATCCAAATCCAAAGCCGAAACCAAGCCGAGCGAGCGACGACGACGGCGCGAGGGTTCATTCTCTTCAACTCCTTTTAAGAGCTCTAAGAAGTGATCCTATATTTATACACACAAGTGTAGTTGTCTTTCACCAATGTGGTACAAAGTTCATGACAAAAGCTCACTTGATTCAAATTTTCATTTCCCTCCATTTTATTTCCCACCATTTCCCGATTCACACTCTTAGTCTTTAAAGCCCAATGCTTAAAGTCTTTGAAGCCCAATGCTTAAAGTCCAACATTTACTAACTTAACTCTTTTTACATTTCTTGTCAAAACATTAGGCTCCTTTAATATATGAAAAGATTATATTTTCGTTTTCGTTGGCCTGGATAATGTTTGTGACCTCTTAATATTTGAGTATTGAGTAATTAGTGACATTTTTCAAGCATCATGTTCTAGTGGAATGCTCTTGTATGAGCAAAATCATAGGTAGTCTTTCTAGTATCTATTATTCAACTCTAGTGAAGCCACTTTTAGCTAGAACAAAAGGTGTCAATGGATCTTTAAAAATTGATTAAACCGGTCGAACCATATCGAACTGACTTTTAGGGTTCTTTTAACAAAACCTTAGGTTTTATATATATTTACAACCATACCCAATAATAGGGTAGGTTTTTAATTTTATAAAAATAAACCGAAAAAATATCGAACCGTGCCAAATAAATTTATACGTGAAAAATATATTTTATATATTAAGTTTGAAATAACAAAGCATTAAGTTTTTTTGGGCCTTGGGATTATGAAAATGGCTACAAGTGACCAAATAATTAATACTCAAAGTCCCAACTTCCAAACCTATTCAACTACTTATTGAAACTAAATTAATTTCAACATCTTGAATAACAAGTCCCAAGCAATCTAGCGATCTTCAGTAGCAAATCATAAGGTATTGGATATCTTTCCTCTCGCGGTTTAGATTTCTCTTGTTAGATACTAATATTCTAATAAACTCTATTCTCGATTCCCAACTTGATTTGTATTGTTGAAATTAGAAGTTGTAGATAGTTGTACATTTATGTATTTATGTAGTACTATTCTAGAAGGTGATTAGTTAAGGAAGTTAGTAGGTGATTAGTTATGTTAGTTAGTATAATAAGGGGTGTACAGTTCATTTACAGCTAAGCAATTAACAGAAGAAACAGTTTCTTCATTTTCAGTTTCTTTCCTTCTCTCTAACGCTCTCTCTGTTCCTTCCCTTGCTCGAGCTCATCAATGGCGGAACCTAGGGCTAGATTTCAACATGGTATCGTAGCCATGGCTCTTCACGATTGAGCAGGAGCATTTCACCAGATCAAATTCCTACGTTTCTCTTCTACTTCACATACTCTTTGATCTCTTCTTCTTTCAGTTTTTAATTTATCCTCAGATCTATTTCTTTCTGCCAATATTCCGTCAAAATAACGCTTAATTTACCTCAAATTACAGCTGGTTCTTCACATGCAAACAATCAACAGATTGATTGTAACGATGCGCTATATGTTCATCCTTCAGATACACTGGGCACGTCACTTGTTCCTCAATTGTTAATTGGAACTGAAAATTACTCGGAATGGAGGCGATCTATGGAGATGTCACTCCTTGTAAAAAATAAACTTGGATTTGTTGATGGAACTTGTACTGGAGAGCAGTACGAGAAAAATGTCTGTCAATTAAGGCAGTGGGATCGTTGCAATGCCATAGTGCAATCATGGATTCAAAGTTCTTTGGCTAAGGAACTCAGGAAGGGAATTGTGTACTCTTCAAATGCACAGAAGGTTTGGAAAGCACTTAAGGATCGTTTTGACAAAATTAATGCTACTAAGGTATATCACATGAATAGGGAAATCAACTGCCTAACACAGGGGATTTCTAGTGTATCTGTCTATTTCTCTTACCTCAATGATCTCTGGATGAATTTGAGTCAATAATACCTGAACCATGTGACTGTGAGAAATCTAAAACATTTGTTGAGTTTCTTCGCCAATAGAAGCTTATGAAGTTCTTAATGGGATTAAATGATACTTATGCACCATAGAGGAGTCAAATACTAATGATACAACCAACACCTTCACTCGATCAAGCATATTCAATGATTGTTCAGGAAGAAAGTCAAAGGCTGAGTAGTGGATATGGTGTACAGAGTAGAATTCTAGGAAGTGGACCTATGAATACTGAAAGTAGCTCATGTATCGGCAAACAACTCAAATGTGAAGTTTAAAAGGAACACAAATCTGTTTTGTGATTATTGCAAAATGAAAGGACACACAAGAGAAACTTGCTATAAGTTGGTAGGGTATCCACAGGGTTTTAAGTTCAATAACAAAAGAAGAGGGCTTAATACAACTACACACTTGCAGCACATAATGTGAGTGTAATGGAGGAGAATAAACAAACAGGAACCAATGGAATTAGTATGATAAATGGCATGATCAATGCAGCAGCTCCAATATTCGCACCTGAGTAGTACCAACAGATACTCATAATACTGAGCAAGGAAAAGGACAACCAGAAGAACAAACACCAGTAGATGTGGCCAATATGGCAGGTAATTCAATCACTGACCAAATCAAGTGGATCATTGACACTGGTGCTTCAAACACATAGTTTCTTTCTTAGATCTGTTGTCTTGTCCTAAGACTGTTTCTCATTCCAAGTCTACTTCAGTCTATTTACAAAATGGACAAAGTACTCAGATCAATCATACAGGGTCATATGCTTTGTCTAACAATCAAACTCTACATGATGTGCTTTATGTGCCTAAGTTCAAGTACAGTCTGCTATCTGTGTCCAAATATACCAAGGAGCTAAATTGTATAGTCTCTTTTTATCTTGATTTTTGTCTCTTTCACGACCTCTTCAGTAGCAAGGTGAGGGGGATTGGTAGCCTCAAGGATGGACTCTACCTCCTCAATCCTTCAAAGCCTGTTGCACCTCTCATTTCCACCTATATGACAACTGACCAGTCTTCTTCCTCAACTATGTTGTGGCATCAAAGGCTTGGTCATGCTCCTCATTCAGTTCTTAAGAAGATACCTACAATAAAGACATTGTTGTCTAATTCTAGTTCTTGTAACTGTCATGTTTGTCCATTAGCTAAACAAACTAGATTACCATTTCCTACTAGTGTTTCAAGATCAAAATGTTCCTTTGAACTTGTTCATATGGATGTGTGGGGTCCTTATAGAGTAAACACTTACAATGGTTATAGATATTTCCTAACTCTTGTTGATGACTTTTCAAGATTGACTTGGACCTTTCTCTTAAGACTGAAAAGTGATGTCTATGTGATTCTATCAAATTTTCTTTGTTTGGTGGAAAACCAATTTTCTTCTACTGTCAAGACCTTCAGGTCTGATAATGGATATGAGTTCTTCAATTCTCTTTGTTCTAATGTATTCCAAACCAAAGGCATTGTGCATCAAAGTAGTTATGTCTATACTCCCCAACAAAATGGAGTTGTAGAAAGGAAGCACAAACACCTACTTGAAGTAAGCAGAGCCTTGAGATTTCAAGCTGCATTGCCTTTAAAACTATGGGGTGAATGTATTCTAGCAGTCACTTATCTCATAAGTAGGCTGCCTAGCACCGTTTTGCATGGAAAGACTCCTTATGAGCTCTTTCATCGTTGCTCCCCTAAACTAGATCACCTAAGAACAATATGATGCCTTTGTTTTGCTACCAGACTTGATTCTCATGACAAATTCCAACCAAAATCCATTCCTGCTGTTCTTCTGGGATATGCTTCTACACAGAAAGGCTATAAACTATATGACCTTAACTCTGGAAGGACCTTTGTTAGTCGAGATGTTGTCTTTAAAGAAAATATCTTTCCTTTCAAATGTCCAAAAGAGAAATTTCTGTCATCTCATCATGATTCCTCAATAGTGATACCTGAAACTAGTTCTGAGATCTTCTCTCCTTCTCCATCACTAGACCATGAGCCAGACTCATCTACTCATACATCATCCACTTCACTGCCTTCGTCTCCAAATACCAACTAGCCAGCTTCACCTTCAGAACCTCACAGTCCTCTATTGATAGAAACTTCATTCCCTGATGCAGAGTCAATCCCATCAGACACCTTACTCTCTTCCTCTCCCACTGATCCTGCTACCTCTACTGAACCTAGCACCTCTTCCTCACATGACTTACCTCCTCTTAGGAAGTCTGGGATAACTAGCAAGCCTCCAATTTGGTTGACTGACTATGTAATCCACCCTTACAATCTACTTCTTCTACTTCTCATCCTATTCAACATTTTGTTTCATATACTCACCTTTCTCCTTCTTTCAAAGCCTTCCTTACTTTTTTTTTCTACTGATGTTGATGTAACGACCCGACTGGTCATTTTGAGCAATTGTATCTGGTTCGGCAGTTTGAGGTCATGCGCAACTTCATATTATGTGTATCGACTTGCGTGCATGGTTGGATTCTATTTACGGATGAATCAGAGTCCAATTGAAAGAAGGAATCTAGTTTTGGAAGCTTTAGCGGTGAGAATTTGACCGCAATTTGACTTTTGAGTAAACGGCTCCGGAATGAGTTTCGGATGATGTCAGTAGCTTTCTATGGTGATTTTGGACTTAGGCGTACATTCGGATTTGGATTTGGAGGTCCGTAGGGTAATTTGAGGCATTTCGGCGAAAGTTAAAAAAATTGAAGTTTGGAAAATGGGGAGGTTTGACCCATAGTTGACTTTTGTATTATCGAGGTCGGAATGCGATTCCGAAAGTTGGAAAAGCTCCGTTATGTCATTTGGGACTTGCCTGCAAAATTTGGTGTCGTTTGGAGTTGATTTGATATGGTTCGGGTGCTTGGTTGCAATTCTAGAAGTTCTTGAAGTTCATAGTGATTTTCATGCGTTTTGGCATCTGATTCGTGGTTCTAGAGGTTATTTTTGTGTTCCGATCGTGCAAAAGATTTTGTGTTATGTATTCAGACTTGTGCGAGTGTTTGGTTTGGAGCCCCGAGGGCTTGGGTGAGTTTCAGATTAGCTTCGGAGTGTTTTGTTAATCTTTATGTGTTCTGGTTCTGGTGTCATCGCATTTGTGTTGTTTATGTCGCAAATGCGACTATCGCAATTGCGACTATCGCAATTGCGAAGCAGCCTCGCATTTGCGAAGCTGGGCTGCTGAGGAAAGGACTCGCATTTGCGAGGAATTTTCCGCTTTTGCGAGGCCTGTTGAGTTCGCATTTGCGGACTCAACATCGCATTTGCAATAATGGCCTGAGTTGAGTTTGTTCGCATTTGCGATCTAGCGGCCGCATTTGCGAAGCCTTATGAGTTCGCATTTGCGAACTCCCTATCGCATTTGCGATGAAGACAGTGCTGTTCCAGGCTCACATTTGTGAAGGTTTCTTCGCTTTTGCGAGTTCGCATTTGCGAACCCAGTGTCGCAAATGCGACATCTGCAGCCTGCTAAAAGCTGGGTATTCCGAGTTTTTGCTCATTTTTCATATTTTTGAACCCTAACTTCGAGGTGAGGCAATTTTGAGAGGGGATTTTCATACCAAAACATCGGATAAGTATCTTTAATCAATTTTCAACTATATTTTGTGATTATATCTTAGATTTAACATCAAATTCATGAGAATCTAAAGGAAAATTTGGGGAAAATTGTGAAATCTTTCAAAAATATAAAATGATGATTTGAAGGACCAAATGGTATCGGAATTTGATAAATTTTGTATGGGTGAACTTGTATCAGAATGAGTATTCAGTTATTGTAAATTTCGCCGGGTTCTGAGGTGCAAGCCGGGGGAGTTGACTTTTGTTGACTTTTTGCAAATTGTATAAGAATCATAGCTTTGTTAATTGAAATTATTTTCTCTTGCATTGTTTGATGTATTCAAGTTGTTTTTGGCTAGATTGAGCCGAGCGTCGATCAATTGGTAAAGGAAAAGCTAAATTGGGTATTGAATTGGCCGGATTGAGGTAAGTACCTTGCCTAACCTTGTGTGGGGGACTCCCCCTTAGGATTTGAGTCTTCTATGCTAATTGTAGTCCGTGCACGTAAGGTGACGAGTTTGTGCTCAGACTTATTTGTGGAGAATTTGCCTTTAGGGTTCCTAGGTCCCTATGTTCATTAAGTGGGAAGTTTTGCGATATGATTCGGTCTCCTAATTGCTTGTTTTACCTCTATATGCTCCATACGATGTTGTTAGCTTTCCTCTAATCCTTACTTGTTACTTGTCCCTTAATTGCCTTAATTGAAGTGATTGTCCTCCTTATTGTTTTGTTATTTCTTAATTGTGAATTCCTCTATGACCCCGTGCATACATGCAATGTGTCCCAATTGTTATGGTTGCCGGTGTAGTATTCACGTGCCTTATATGTCTTGTTGTTTTGTAAAGGGTGTTGTGCTTCTTGGTTTTTCCGTGATTCTCTTATTGCCGCGTACTCATACTATTGGTGGTAGAGATCCTTGTGATTGGGTTGTTGAATTTTTGTTGTTGTTTGTGTTGATTTTAAACTATGTTTGGTTATTGATATGTTGAGGAGGAATAATGGAGAATTGATGTTAACTGGTGGGATCGGGTTGCACGCCGCAACAAGGAGTAATAAGGGTGGACAGGTGGGAACAGGTTGCACGACGCAACAAGAGGAATAAGGGTGATATATATATTGAGAAGTAATAAGGGTGGACTGGTAGGATCGGGTTACACGCCGCAACAAGGAGTAATAAGGGTGAATGATCATGTTGTTATTGATATGGTGATATATATACTATTTACTCTTATTGTAATTGTTAAGGAGGATAAGGGAGGATTGGTGGGATCGGGTTGCACGCCGCAACAAATATATATACTATTTACTTTTATTCTAATTGTTACGGAGGAATAAGGGAGGATTGGTGGGATCGGAATGCGCGCCGCATCAATATATATGCTTATGTAATCCTCTTTGACTGTACAAGTTATTCGGGGGTTTTACATTTCATTTAGGATTTGGTTAAGCTTAATACTAAGAAGATCCTAGTTTATTTGTTTAAGACCTTGTCAATTTGTATTTCGGGTTTCACTGAGTTGTGAGGATCGGGTTATTGGCATTGAGTTGTTGGCTTGTTGTTATTCCTGGAATTCTTTCCCTGAAACTATTATTCTGGTGAATTATTTTGTTAAAGTAAAACTACTACGTCGAATCATTTCCTCCTGTCCTGTTAAGTTATTAGTAACATCGTGACTTTAAATAAAGGAATTAGTACTACGCTGCTATATATGATTTTTAAATTTGAACTCGCCATGTATATAAATACTCACCTTTCAATAATTCAAATTCCTATAAATGTTATGTTTTATTTTAATTAGTTTCTCAATTAAATTTCCTTAACCCGATGATATTGGATCTTACTTAAAAAGGAATTTTTACTAAGTTTTAATTTATTAAATCCTATGTTAAAGGTATTAATTCATTCGATGTTGTATTTTATTTGAAAAAGGGCATTTTTTTTTTCAAATGATTTCCACAAATAACTTCATCTTTTCTTGTTGATTTTCTAATTGGTTTAGAAGCTGTAATCTACTTTGTGTTATATAAATGAGACTCCGTGAACCTCTTAACTGCATTGGTTATGGACCCTATGTACTGAGCAGCATGAGGATGACGTTGTGCTAAGTAAGACAGAAATATGTGGGCACGAGGTGCCGTGTGTGCTAAAGGTTTGGAAATTGAAGTTATGATATGAGACCCCGAGGATTGAGATGATCGGGATTGTGTAGTTGAAATGATGTGATTGATTGAGTCGGCATCGCTTTCTTTGTTTGAACATATTCTTGCTTGTCTGTGTCCCAGTTATGTTGGTGATAAATTACTTGGTTATCGTTCGTTACTATCTGTGTTTCCCTTTATTGTCTCTACTGTTTGTAGTTGGATTTTTCCTTGCTATTGATATTACTTTATTATCTTTATCTTGGTAGTTCATTATCATATCCTGTTCAATTTCTTGACTAGTAGGTGTCTTGACTGTTCCTCGTCACTAACCCACCGAGGTTAGTCTTGATACTTACTGGGCACCGCCATGGTGTGCTCATACTACACTTCTGTATATTTTTTTGTACAGGTCCAGGTATTTGATCGGTAGTAGTTGTGCGGATCGTCGTGGTGGAGACTCAAGGTAAACCTGCTGCTGTGTTCGCAGGCCTCGTAGTCCCCTTCATTTGTACTGATTTCCATTTGTTCCTTTTGTTTTGGAATAGTGACGTATTTAGTTTGTATAACTACTCTTAGAAAGGCTTATGACTTGTACTATCGGTTTTGGGAATTGTAATTTTTCGGAGTTATCTAATTTGAAGTTAGTAAATATCAATGTTAATTCTGCAAATGTTAGGCTTACCTAGTTTAGAGACTAGGTGCGATCACGACTCTTTCGGAGGGATTTTGGGTCGTGACAAGTTGGTATTAGAGCTCTAAGTTCATATGTGCTACGAGTCATAAGCAGGTTTAGTAGAGTCTTGCGGATCGGTACGGAGACGTCTGTACTTATCTTCGAGAGGCTACAGAACTATTAGGAAATTCACTTCTTTCATTCCTTATCATACAATATTGATTCAACTCGCAGTTTATTACATATGTTCCTTTATATCCACTCGTGTATGATATTACGCTCTCAGTGTCCGCTATGCGCCAGTGGTTCGTGATGCTACAGACGGGCTACGAGGGAGTCAGGGATGCTCATACATTGTCTCAATGTGTTGTCCAGACTGAAGATACAGAGATATTGAGAGACTATTCAGTTGTTCATATGTAGGCGTAGCGGTTCCCAGTATTTGGTTGATGAGTGCGAGCTTGAGAAGGTTTAATGGGTTGGCTAGTCGTCGAGTTTGTGGCGAGGTAACGAGGTGGGTGTTGGCTGGGGATAATTGGTGGTATTGGAGTACCTTGTGATTTGTGTTGTACGAGCTATGAAGGTTAGTTTTGCGGATTATCAAATGTTGTTTTCTATGGCTTCACACCAAGTTGAGGAGCCCACTAGCGGCGTTCAGATTACAGAGTCAAATTTACATCAGTTTGGCCTGAGGTATGGGTATATGTGGAATTGGTAGGTTCTCAGGTTTTGTGTATGACTAAGGTTTGAGATCTTGCACGGGATGATATTGGGGCTTACGGTGTTTCTGCGTCATTAATGGATCTACATTTCAGCATCAAGGGGAGCCGAAGGAACAACTTCAGATTCACAAAAGGTCTACTCAGTGTGGGTATCGTGGTTGCGGCAGAATTGGGTGCTTTAGAGGAAATGCAGTGGTTTATGAGCTTCTGGGCTACGTGGTTCGTGTTTGGATCATCGGTATTTGGGGCTTTGATTGGAGTTATTACATATTGACTATCCGAAGAAATGGGTTAGTTCAATAGTGTTGAGTCAGCATAGCAATGGAAGTAATTGGTCATTTTGAATGGGGATCCTCTACCGGCATATGTGGCAGTACTCTTGGATTGGATGGTTTGTGTGACTTGGTTGAGTTGGGGAGGTGCAGTCTTGATGGCTTAGATATGTGCGGGCGGATCTCGGAGGGTTCTTGATGGTTTGGCAAGGACTCGAGTCGGCTAGCTGCTATAGGCATAGGGAAGTATGATGTACATTGTGGTTTTCTCGTGAATAGGTATCGGAAAAATTAATAGGGTGTTGGCATTGTTGGCTATCATATTGGAAGAGTGTGCATTTCTGGAAAGGACCTTGAGTTTTGGTTGGCGGGTGCGTGGCTAGTAGCATGGTGATTATTGGGTTTTGAGGCTTTCGAGGTTCATGTTTTGTTACGTGGCCGAAAATTCTATATGGGTGCTTAGATAGGATGATGGGATGAGAGTGATATATCAGCCATTTGATTTGCGCAGTTGAGTTCGGGTATGGAAATTTTAGTGTTCCTGAGGTTTTTGGACTAGGTGTTCCCATACGTGGACTATTTCCTGTTAGTGGATTGTGAAGAAATGTTGAGAATGGGGTAATTAATAGCATGTATTATCGACAGGTTGCTGTGGATTTTTGAAGAATATTTATCTATTTGGAAATGATCAATATCTGGGTTGGGGGCTATTTGAAAGCCCAACGAGAATATGTATTTTGTATCAGGTCAAGTTTGCGTGCTCTTGTGAGATTGTCATTATGGTTATGTTATCAGGCAGAATGGATATTATTTGTGCCCCTACCCTAGGTTATGTGCTACTCTTTTATGCTGTGTTAGGCGGTGTGGTTGTATGATTATTCCCCATGCATGTTGTAATTCTGTTCAGGCCTTATGGTAATGGGGGTGACATAGCCCTCGTGATGTTGATTTGCTCATTGCACCTTAGTCGTGCATGCTTTCTTCCATGTCTATTTATTTATTTCTATTCATTTTCCCACAGTTATACTGGTGCACTCTGCTGTGCTTGATATCAGTATTCATATGATCAGTGAACCCGAGCATTTTGTCTTGATGAGTATTTGGGAGCGGGCTGCGCGCCGCAGCGGATGTTATGTGGAATACCCCTTTCCTTGTATTTATTTGGTGTTGTGTTTTCCCTCTGTGGGACCATTTGATGAAAACTATACTTTTGATGTTGCACATGTTATACTTGTTAGATAATTCTTCCACCTTGCTTTCCTTTTATTTGTGTTGCATAGTTGAGTTATTGCTGGTTTGGTGTACGAACTGTATGGTGTGAGAATCCGTGTGGTTCCGTGATGAGTTGTCAGTTGGACTGCTTGTATTGGCTGAGATGAGGTTCTTAGACCTGAGATTGGTACCATGGTATTGAGGGTGGGAGTGTTTGGAAGTATGAGGGTATTTCTGCTAAGATTTGGGTAATGGCCCTTGGCGAGCGAGAGAGCTTCTTGACTTGTTAACTTCATGGGTGGCTATGAGTTTCCACATGTTTCTTTATTATGGGCAGTGTTGTGGAGGTCCGGAACAAGGTTAAATTCAATGTGAAGTGTATTGCCGGCATTCAATATGTTATTGAGCTGCTATGGTGGTCAGAGGTTATTGTTTCAGGCATTTGAGTTATGTGGAACAACATGTGATTGTATTCTGGATTGGAATTTTGGCTCAATTCAGCTTGTTCAGGTTTATGCAGTGTGATGACATGGGATTCGGGTCCTAAGATGAATTTTAGATGTTGAGTTTGGGTTCTGCCTTAATATTATGGACTAAAGATGAGGTGAGACCTTCAGTTAGGTTGCATTGTCAGCCCTAATAGGTTTGGGTGATGGGGAATCAACCCCGGGTGTATGTATGATGAGCTTATCCAGTGGTTCAATGGCCTTGGAACGACTCTGGACACGTTCGAGGACGAACGTATGTTTAAGTGGAGGAGGATGTAACGACCCGACTGGTCATTTTGAGCAATTGCGTCTGGTTCGACAATTTGAGGCCACGGGCAGCTTCATATTATATGTATCGACTTGCGTGCATGGTTGGATTCTGTTTTCGGAATCAGAGTCGAATTGGAAGAAGGAATCTAGTTTTGGAAGCTTAAGCGGTGAGAATTTGATCGAAATTTGACTTTTGAGTAAACAGCTCGGGAATGAGTTTTGGATGATGTCAGTAGCTTCGTGTGGTGATTTTGGACTTAGGCGTGCGTTCGGATTTGGATTTGGAGGTCCGTAGGGTAATTTGAGGCATTTCGGCGAAAGTTGGAAAAGTTGAAGCTTGGAAAATGGAGAGGTTTGACCTATAGTTGACTTTTGTGTTATCGAGGCCGGAATGCGATTCTGAAAGTTGGAACAACTCCGTTATGTCATTTGGGACTTGCCTGAAAAATTTGGTGTCATTTGGAGTTGATTTGATATGGTTCGGGCACTTGGTTGCAATTCTAGAAGTTCTTGAAGTTCATAGTGATTTTCATGTGTTTTGGCATCCGATTCGTGGTTCTAGAGGTTATTTTGGTGTTCCGATCGTGCAAGCGAGTTTGTGTTATGTAATCAGACTTGTGGGGGTGTTTGGTTTGGAGCCCCGAGGGCTCGGGTGAGTTTCGGATTAGCTTCGGAGTGTTTTGTTAATCTTTATGTGTTATGGTTCTGGTGTCATTGGATTTGCGATGTTTATGTCGCAAATGCGACTATCGCAATTGTGAAGCAGCCTCGCATTTGCGAAGCTGGGCTACTGAGGAAAGGACTCGCATTTGCGAGGAATTTGCCGCTTTTGTGAGGCCTGTTGAGTTCGCATTTGCGGACTCGGCATCGCATTTGCGATAATGGCCTGAGCTGAGTTTGTTCGCATTTGCGATCTAGTGGCCGCATTTGCGAAGCCTTCAGAGTTCGCATTTTCGATGAAGACAGTGTTGTTCCAGGCTCACATTTGCGAACCCAGTGTCGCAAATGCGACATCTGCAGCCTGCTAAAAGCTGGGTATTCCGAGTTTTTGCTCATTTTTCATATTTTTGAACTCTAACTTCGAGGTGAGGCAATTTTGAGAGGGGATTTTCATACCAAAACATTGGGTAAGTATCTTTAATCAATTTCCAACTATATTTTGTGATTATATCATAGATTTAACATCAAATTTATGAGAATCTAAAAGGAAATTTGGGGAAAATTGTAAAATCTTTCAAAAATGTAAAATGATGATTTGAAGGACCAAACGGTATCGGAATTTGATAAATTTTGTATGGGTGAACTCGTATGGGAATGGGTATTCGGTTTTTATAAATTTTGTCGGGTTCCGATGTGTGGGCCCAGGGAGTTGACTTTTGTTGACTTTTTGCAAATTGTATAAGAATCATAGCTTTGTTAATTGAAATAGTTTTCTCTTGCATTGTTTGATGTATTCGAGTCATTTTTGGCTAGATTGAGCAGAGCATCGATGAATTGGTAAAGGAAAAGCTAAATTGGGTATTGAATTGGCCGGATTGAGGTAAGTACCTTGCCTAACCTTGCGTGGGGGACTCCCCCTTAGGATTTGAGTCTTCTATGCTAATTGTAGTCCGTGCACGTGAGATGACGAGTGTGTGCTCGGACTTATTTGTGGAGAATTTGCCTTTAGGGTTCTTAGGTCCTTATGTTCATTAAGTGGGAAGTTTTTCGATATGATTGGGTCTCGTAATTGCTTGTTTTACCTCTATATGCTCCATACGATATTGTTTGCTTTCCTCTAATCCTTACTTGTTACTTGGGCCTTAATCGCCTTAATTGAAGTGATTGTCTTCCTTATTGTTTTGTTGTTTCTTAATTGTGAATTCCTCTAAGACCCCGTGCATACATGCAATGTGTCCCAATTGTTGTGGTTGCCGGTTTAGTATTCACGTGCCTTATATGTCTTGTTGTTTTGTAAAGGGTGTTGTGCTTCATGGTTTTTCCGTGATTCTCTTATTGCCGTGTACTCATACTCTTGGTGGTAGAGATCGTTGTGATTGGGTTGTTGAATTGTTGTTGTTGTTTGTGTTGATTTTAAACTATGTTTGGTTGTTGATATGTTGAGGAGGAATAATGGAGAATTGATGTTATCTGGTGGGATCGGGTTGCACGTCGCAACAAGGAGTAATAAGGGTGGACAAGTGGGAATGGGTTGCATGCTGCAACAGGAGGAATAAGGGTGATATATATATATATATATATATATATATATATATATATATATATTGATGAGTAATAAGGGTGGACTGGTGGGATCGGGTTACACGCCGCAACAAGGAGTAATAAGGGTGAATGATCATGTTGTTATTGATATGGTGATATATATATATATATATATATATATATATATATATATATATATATATATATATTGATGAGTAATAAGGGTGGACTGGTGGGATCGGGTTACACGCCGCAACAAGGAGTAATAAGGGTGAATGATCATGTTGTTATTGATATGGTGATATATATATATATTTATATATATATACTATTTACTCTTATTGTAATTGTTAAGGAGGAATAAGGGAGGATTAGTGGGATCGGGTTGCATGCCGCAACAAATATATATACTATTTACTTTTATTCTAATTGTTACAGAGGAATAAGGGAGGATTTGTGGGATTGGAATGCGCGCCGCATCAATATATATGGTTATGTAATCCTCTTTGACTGTACAAGTTATTCTGCGGTTTTACATTTCATTTAAGATTTGGTTAAGCTGAATACTGAGAAGATCCTAGTTTATTTGTTTAAGACCTTGTCAATTTGTATTTCGGGTTTCACTGAGTTGTGAGGATCGGATTATTGGCATTGAGTTGTTGGCTTGTTGTTGTTCCTGGAATTCTTTCCCTGAAACTATTATTCTGGCGAATTATTTTGTTAAAGTAAAACTACTACGTCGAATCATTTCCTCCTGTCCTGTTAAGTTATTAGTAACATCGTGACTTTAAATAAAGGAATTAGTACTACGCTGCTATATATGATTTTTAAATTTGAACTCGCCGTGTATATATATACTCACCTTTCAATAATTCAAATTCATATAAATGTTATCTTTTATTTTAATTAGTTTCTCAATAAAATTTCCTTAACCCGATGATATTGGATCTTACTTAAAAAGGAATTTCTACTAAGTTTTAATTTATTAAATCCTATTTTAAAGGTAATAATTCATTCGATGTTGTATTTTATTTGAAAAGGGCATTTTCTTTTTTTCAAATGATTTCCAAAAATAACTTCATCTTTTCTTGCTGATTTTCTAATTGGTTTAGAAGTTGTAATCTACTTTGTGTCATATAAATGAGATTCCGTGAACCTCTTAACTGCATTGGTTATGGACCCTATGTATTGAGCACCATGAGGATGACGCTGTGCTATGTGAGACAGAAATATGTGGGCACAAGGTGCCGTGTATGCTAAAGGTTTGGAAATTGAAGTTATGATATGAGACCCCGAGGATTGAGATGGTCAGGATTGTCTAGTTGAAATGATGTGATTGATTGAGTCGGCATCGCCTTCTTTGTTTGAACATATTTTTACTTGTACGTGTCCCAGTTATGTTGGTGATAAATTACTTGGTTATCGTTCGTTACTATCTGTGTTTCCCTTTATTGTCTCTACTATTTGTAGTTGGATTTTTTCCTGCTATTGATATTACTTTATTATCTTTATCTTGGTAGTTCATATCATACCCTGTTCAATTTCTTGACTAGTAGGTGTCTTGAATGTTCCTCGTCACTACCCCACCGAGGTTAGTCTTGATACTTACTGGGCACCGCCGTGGTGTGCTCATACTACACTTCTGTACATTTTTTTTGTACAGGTCCATGTATTTGATCGGTAGTAGTTGTGCGGATCGTCGTGGTGGAGACTCAAGGTAAACCTACTGCTGCGTTCGCAGGCCTCGGAGTCCCCTTCATTTGTACTTATTTCCATTTGTTCCTTTTGTTCCTTTTGTTCTGGAATAGTGACGTATTTATTTTGTATAACTACTCTTAGAAAGGCTTATGACTTGTACTATCGATTTTGGGAATTGTAATTGTTCAGAGTTATCTAATTTGAGGTTAGTAAATATCAATGTTAATTCTGCAAATATTAGGCTTACCTAGTTTACAGACTAGGTGCCATCACGACTCTTTCGAAGGGATTTTGGGTTGTGACAGCTGAACCCTCATCTTTTCATCAAGCTAGTAAAGATGACATATGGATTGAAGCTATGAAACTTGAAATTGAAGCACTAGAGCAGAATAACACTTGGTCTGTAGTTGACTTACATGTTGGTAAAACACCTATTGGATGCAAATGGGTGTATAAAATATAATACAATGCAGATGGTACTATAGAAAGATTCAAGGTTAGATTATTTGCTAAAGGCTTTACACAACAGGAGGGGTTAGATTTTCATGATACTTTCTCTCCAGTTGCTAAGATGACTACTGTGAGGGCTTTCATTGCCACTGCTGCTCTCAAGCACTGGACTATCTTTCAAATGGATGTTCAGAATGCTTTTTTGAATGGAGATACTGAAGAGGAAGTCTACATGACTTTTCCCCAAGGATTTAGTAGCCAGGGGGAGCATAATGTTTGTAGGCTACTTAAATCCCTATATGGGCTTAAGCAAGCTTCTAGACAATGGAATGTGAAGCTGTCTCAAGCCCGGTCTTCATCTGGTTTTAAAAAAAGCAAGCATGACTATTCTTTGTTTACTAGAAATGTGGATAACAAGTTTGTTTTGATTCTGGTCTATGTATGATCTACTTGTTACAGGGAATGAGCTATGTTGATACTCAATTTTTCCCTATGTATTTTATATACTCAAAATATTCTCAAAATAGTATGTGTGTGCATACATAAGCATGCCCAAGAGTTTTGGTATTTTTTCCTAATTTTCTATGATTCATAAACTCAATTTATTGTCTATTTTAGCAGTACAAAACACGTAATTATTCTTAAAACTACCGTTCTTGTGAATAATTTATTTCCATCCTCATATTTACACCAAAATATAATAAAGGTAATTTTTGCATATTTTTACAAATTTAGTTGATATTTTAAACTAAAATTGCATAAAATTGCAATCATAGCCTATACTATAATTAATGGCATTTTACAATTATAAAATTACTCCCAGTATTTTTAGATTAAAATACTGGGAATAATTCATTTTTAAAATCATTTTTAACTATTTTTATAAAAAGGGGAAAATTGGCTATTTAACGTATAGCCCATTTACATTTCAATTATAGCCACATTACAGCCCCAATTTAAACCCAATTTTAACGGCCCAATACCCTATCTGAACCAACCCAGCCCAATCCCTGGTTGACCCGGTCCACTCCTATTTTAATCTGAGCCGTTGATCAAATGAGATCAACGNTCGTAAATTATGAGATTTAAAAATCTTTTTGCCTTCGAAAGAAGATAAAGAAGATATTAATCGTAGAGAAAACGGAATTTCCACAATAAACGCAAATCCCTCTGATATCATTTGAGAATACAAACTCTTGTTGCACCCCAAAAATGAATTTTTGTTAGAATCATTAGTAGAAATAAGAAAATGATTCTGTTGGTACATTCGAGTAATTAAACGTTTCACAATTAGGAAACTTAATTTTTTGTTATAACCTGGATTTTCCAACAAAATCGACCTATTTCTATTTAAACCATGATCATGAGCAAGTGCATAAATATACTCCTGAAAGATAAGTGGATATAGGAAGTTGTCTTGTTGCGATCTATCTGGCTGTAAATATCTTTGGATTTCTTCCATTTGAAATTTGATTTGAACCAAAGATGGAAGATTTTGAGGGTTATCAAATGATACATAGTGCGATACAGTTAAAACAAAGTATTATAGTAAGAATAGATACCTTGGATATAGGTAAACTTCTCAACGGATTCTCTATCATCTCTTTTTATTTTTTTCGTTTCGTTTAATTGGTCTATGTTATAGTGTTATAGGATAATAAGATGGTTAGAAATCCTTTATTTTTTCAACCTAATCGCTCTTTTGACTTCGGAAAAAACTTTCTTTATCAATATACTGTTTCTTCTACACACACATCTCCATAATAGAAAATGGTAATAGTTAGGATTCATTAAAAAAATCGAGAATCCACTCATGGGACAAGAAACCCTTCCCGCATCAGGCACTAATAAATTTTTAACGTCTAATTAGATCGGGAATCATTCAAATTAAGAACAAAAGCTCGTTGCTTTTTCTTTCCCTATAATTTAATTGAAGCCGCAGCCCTATCCATTTATTCATTCGACCCAACTTTATTTTGTTCCGTTCCAAGAATTCTAACACGGTTTTCTACCCATCTAGGAACAATGAAATATTCTCAGAACTTTCCGTTGATACGACATGCTATTTTTACCATTCATTCCCTTTCAGGATCAGTCGTGGTCTTCCAAACTTTACCGAGAGTATGGACGAATCCCTCACTTCATCCATATGTGTAAAAGAGACTAGCCGCACTTAAAAGCCGAGTACTCTACCGTTGAGTTAGCAACCCGAAGAAAATATCGAAGAAAAAGAAATAAAGAGATTAGACAAGACAACCAAAAACCATTGAAGGAAGAAATCTAAAAAAATACATTCACATTTTCGAATTAATTTAAAACATAAAATAAAACTAAATAGATCCACTTCATTTATCACAATGAATTATATTTGTTCGATACACTGTTGTCAATATAAATATTGAATATTGAAAAAAAAAAAAGAAATTTCAATTGACAACAATAAAAAATATTCAAAAAAAAAAGGACTTGTGTTGGATTGGCACTACAAATCTAATCCAAATAAAATAACTAGTTACTGATCACTCAGTCGGCTGAAAGCCAAGATTGAGTAATTACTGTTGCTCTCTTGCATCTGCATACTATTGTCTTGCTGCTCTCTTTCTTGTTCTGCATACTATTGCCCTGTTGCTCTACCTCTCTGCACCTTGCTGTTCTATTCTCACTCTTGACTGGTATATTTCTAGTTTAAGTTTACAGTATCCCAAAATAACATGTTTCAGTTCATGTTAAGATTCTTGTTTCTTTTATGCTTCTACGTATGGTTCTGCTGTTCTC
>NW_017675234.1:71498-72279 GCF_001879085.1 Nicotiana attenuata | reverse complement strand
CTCTGGGTGTGATTGGATTAGGTGGTCTGGGTCACTTAGCAGTGAAGTTTGGAAAGGCTTTTGGATTGTATGTAACAGTATTCAGTACAAGTATATCTAAGAGAGAAGAAGCTCTGAAGCTTCTTGGAGCTGACAATTTTGTGGTCTCATCGGACGAACAGCAGATGATGGTATGGTCTTAAGCTTGTGTCTGTACTTCTCTATGGATAAAGATATCTCGCAGAAAATGCTTTAAACTGCTATTACTGTGATTGATCTTTTACATTGTTACAGGCGCTGGGTAAGTCGTTTGACTTCATGATTAACACTGCTTCTGGAGATATTCCATTTGATCCTTACTTGTCGTTGTTAAAGACTGCTGGCATTCTTGTTCTGGTTGGCTTCCCAACTGAAGTGAAATTTAGTCCAGGAAACCTAGTTCTCGGTATTTATCTTTTAAACCTGCTCACAATTTGAAGTAAGCCTGTGCTCAATATTTTGTCCTCAGCTAAAATGATTCATGTGTGACAGGTATGAAGAGCATCGTTGGGAGTGTAACCGGTGGAACAAAGCATACTAATTGGGCATTGGGTTTTCACAACAGATGGTTATCCTCCCTTAGTCCTAACACTGCTATTTTCATAATTTTCACTCATTGTATATAAGCCGGTCAACATGCGAAGCCGACCAAATAAATGCAAATAGCACGTAAGATGCATCAGGATGGTCATTTCAATTCAGGTCACTTGTCCTAGACGGACCCAACCCCTGTGTTGACGTCCCCTAAGTCAAATGCACATGA
>NW_017675234.1:58293-70303 GCF_001879085.1 Nicotiana attenuata | reverse complement strand
TTTCATTTAATTGATGTGGCAATTTTTAATTGGCCACGTGCATCTTTTGACTGGAACAAAAAATGGATATATTTTTCAACATATTTACCTTATCCGACCCATTTACAAAAATGGGTAGTATGTATCACACCCATTCCACTCATCTGATCTCCCCCTTTCTTCTTCTCCAATTGGACACTGCACACACAATAACAAATAATTAAAAATAGATAAAAACCCAAAATCAAATAACCCGAAATTCAAACCAGATTCTGAAATTTCTCCAATCAAACTCAGGATAAGTTTTGAAACTCTTAAATGGAAAATCAACAGATACATTTGGGTTGTTAAAATTGTCAAATATATCAATCAAATCTAGGAGAAATATTGAAACTTTGAAAGGGACAAGTAATGGAAATCTTTGGATTGTTCATAAGAAGACAAACGAGCCACGAAATAACAGAGAAAAAACAACTACATATAACTGATACAAGCACACAAGAAAATTGAAACAAGTGCTAAAAAAGCTTGAAATTATCACATTCTAGGATAAAGATTGAATCTATAAAAGGTTAAAAAAAAAAAGTAAAGGGTTACCTTTGGGATGTTCATAAGAAGAAGAAGAGGGGGACAAAGAGCCATGAATTGCAGATAAAGTTTAACACCAAAGCCATATTTTCAAACAAAGAAAGATTTGTTTCAACAAAGAAACGCTAAAAATTCTTTGTGAGATGAGAGTGGGTTGTGCTGGTGTAAGGAAAAAAAAGAGAGGAAAAAAAAAAAGCAAAGAAAAAAAAAAAAAAATAATTAGGCGGGTCAAATAAATAGGGTCAGACCAGGTAAATGGGTAAAAATAAGACCCATATTTGATTCTTGGTCAATAATGCCACGTGGCCCAATTAAAAATCGCCACGTCATTAAATGAAAGACTCATCCCTATCGTTTGCTAAATGGTTTATAAATACCCTCCGTCCATCTATCCGTTCAAAAAAAAACTCCATCAGTTCTGCCGTTAGTCGCGGGGGTATTTTTGTTAATAGAATTAACTTCGTGTATTTTTTTGAACGGATAGATGGACGGAGTGTATTTTTTTGCACGGATAGATGGACGGAGGGTATTTATAAACCATTTAGCAAACGATAGGGATAGTTTTGGCCCTTTTCCGTATATTAAATGGATGAGTACTGACATGCATTTAAACCAACCGGAATACTATCACTTAAAAAAAATGGAATTATGTTTGAAATATATGTATACACTGGGAATAACAGAACAGATGCTTCTTTTCGTCGAACCAATCAAACTTTAGAAAAGGCAACAATAGCAAACATAATTCTTTAGCTACCATTGTGAAAGCAAATAATTAAATTAAAAAGAGATAAGAGGGCGGGCAAAAATAATAACAATCATAGTACAAAAAAAATTCTATAAGTGAGTAACTCATAAAAGTATACTAACTTATCCTTCACAAAGTTACAATCATTGTACCTTAGAATTATTGCAATAATATAATATTTTTCTTCTCCATAAAACTATGAGCATATGACATGTATTCCCAAAAAGATTCTAGAGGAAAGCATTTTCTTTAACGTTGTTTTTCTTCAAATGATAATTGATGATATCTGACCAGACCTCGATCTGCAAAAGAGACTGAAAACTCAAATATAGCTATATAACACACAATTTTAATTTATTATAATCACCAAAATTCAATGAAGAAATAATTTCTAATAAAAATTTACCCATTTCTTCATTTCGGCAATCTCCTTGAACATTTTTTCTAGCAAATTTTTTTTTCCTATGATTTCTTCATATAACTTGGGACTACAATGAGCGCAAACTACATGATTGAGCCTTTCACGTAGTAGCTCATTTTGATAGAAGATTTGTACATTATGAAGACGAAGTGTCCCATTGTCTCTCCTATAGCTAATTAAGAAAAGAAAAAAGAAAAAAGATTGTGAGCCCAACAAAATTTTAGGATATATAGCTGAATGAAGTAAAATGAAATAAGAAATATAAAAAAAAGTGGAAACTTACTTTTTAAGTCCGTACTTTAACTTAGGACCTTGACTCCCAGACGCCATTGATTAAGAGTTAAAGTTGAAAGAAAATAAAGTTGATCTAATAATCTTTCAATCTTTGTGCGATCACTAAATCTTCTTCAGCAACGGAAAACTTGATTTTGACGAAACAAGACTTAGGATATTTATACTACTTATTAGTGTTAATGACTTACTAATTCTTTGAACGGGACCACTTTTTAAATAAAAGAGAATTTTGCATGTCATATTGATAATAAAGATATGCATATTATTATAATAACCAAAAGATTCCAAGAAAAAGAAAATGGTACAAATGAAAGTATGGTAAGAACATTAATTCTTATGCTTTATGTTATGAGTTTAAATTATGTCAACATGCAATCATCGTGACAACTCTAGGAATTTAATTACGCTGGTCTTCAAATGAATAGTATAGAAAATGGATTTATGATTACTTTTCAAATGGGAGTAACTAAATATTATTAGTGTCTAATTTTAATTTCTCATTTACACCACTGATCATTGTTGGACTCAAGTAATACTTGAACTACCAAACAACCTCTTACCAATGTTCACGCTATTAATTATTAAAGTTAAATATTTCTAAAATTTCTGATTCTATAAATATTTGACTTCATTTTAAAGTCACTTTATTTGTCTAGCTTTTTTCCCATGAAAATCATAATATAGTTACTTCTAAGATCACACTATATAGGGGGGAAAAAGATAAACAAGTTATGAAGATTTATAGGGTTGTAACTTGTAACGATAGCATGCTATGTCCAGCGTACAATACTATTATATGTGAATGCATGTGGTTGATGTTCCAGCCAAAGCAAGTGGTGGTCAGACATAACTTTAGACAAGCAAATCGAGTGTCTCGTGTTTTGGCAAAGGAAGCTTCCAAGGTACCCAATCTAAATCAAACTTTGAGATATGCAATTCCACCCTATTTTGTGGAAATCCAATTCCTAGAAGACTAGGTGGAACATACTTTGTTAGGTTAATTTCGGATCATATATGTGCTAAGTTGGCTGGACTTGGAAATTAAAATGCCCTAAGGGGAATCACAACAGAATGTAAAATAAATATTTCTTATTAGTTTTAATAATATTAGCATTCTAATTTCTCAACAAAACAAAACTTGTAACAATAGCGAGGGAAGGTGAATTGATTAGTCTGGCAAAGGTGCTAAGACATCAACTACCTCACGTGGAAAAGGGAAAAAATGAAGAATGAAGGAAGGACAAAAAATTATGCTTTTATATTTTTCTGTTAAGTTTCTAAAAGTTAGGCTCCACTCATCGTTTGGTAGGATCTTATATGAAATGATGAAATGGATTGGATGACAATCTTTTTAATAATTTCATAAGTCACGTTAATTGAAAAAATAATTTGGGGGCCCAATTATGACTTTAACAAAAAATTTATGGACCTCCAAAATTATAAACTTGACGAGTGATACTGGCTCGGTTTTAGGTTATTTTTTACCTTTAGTTTTGATGTATTAGAGGTTCGACTTACATTGGTAATTCGAATGCACTATTATTTTAAGACTTTTTAGAAACTACTTTCCATAGTAAATGGAGTTACAACTTCCAAAAATGGTAAGGATGACTTTCTAAAATGGAGTAATAACCTTCAGAAGATGGTAAGTGACATTCAGTTAATAAAACTGCACCAACTGATATAAAATTTTGTTACTGTATATAAACTAAATCCCATGTTTAGTGATCTTGATAAGTATTCTAATGTATATACTCCAATTTAAGGGAAGTATTGATAATATTGATGTCACGCCCTAAATTGGGCTTTGATATAACACGGCACCCGGTGCCTGACTACATGTGACCATGGTTGTCCAACGGGACGGGCCGACCCGTCCCGTCCCGCGTCCCGCGTCCCGTCCCATCCCGTCCCGTCCCACTTCAAGTTAAACGGGATGGGCCAATGTTAAACGAGACACGGGATGGGACGGGACGGCCATTTCGTCCTGTCCCGTCCCGCGTCACGCCTGAGTTTTTTTTTTTTAAAATCTAGCCGTTGGGCAACGGCTTAAATTGCAAAAATAGCCGTTGCCAACGGCCAAAAATGGGCAAAACACCCCTACCCCCTACCCTACCCCCTACCCCCCCCCCAAAAAAAACTTTTAATATAACCACTAAGTTTATTAAATTACACTTTGGCCCTATTTTCTACAATAAATACCCCCATTCTTCTTCATTTTTTTCCACAAAAAATCAATCTTTTCTCTCAAATCTCTTACATTCTAATATTCTATCTATATTATTCTCTCAATTTTGTTACTATCAAGTATCAACTATCAAATGATAGCTTTCAAGTTTCAAGTATTTGGGCAAATTTTTTGAGCAACTTTCAAGCTTCAAATTAATTCGTCAAGTATTTGGAGCAATATTTTGGGCAATTTCTTCAAGTTTCAATATTTAATCACGGTGCACTCGTTCCATCTCCTAATTTTAATATATAATTTTTGCGTATCATTTTAGTGCTTAATTTTTGTGTTTACTTTACGTATTCTATTTTCGTATTTCATTTGTGTGTTTAATTTTTATGTTAGCTTTTTTTAATTTAATTTCGTATTTAAATTATGGCACCTAAAAATGTATTTGGTATTTTTAAAGAAAGTAGTAAAAAAATAGTAAAGGTAAAAGTAGTAGTAATCCTAATCCTAACCCTTCTCCTAGAATTAAAAAACATATAGATGAAATGACTCATGTTGAGGAAACTTCATTTTCCCAACCCCCCGCATTTTATGATGTTAATGTCGAAGAACAACTAGATCATGAAACTTTACAAAGACAATTTGGCAATGATATTTTTTTTGAGGACGAAGAAAATGAGGAAGAAGAATTAGATGAAACACCCACTAGTCCCGCAACACAAGCTCCAACTCAGAGTCAATCTCGGTCTGGAGCTTTACCCCCTGTACCCCCTGTACCCCCTGTAAGGGGTAAGCCTAAGGCTGAACATCCCAAAACATCACTTGTATGGAAATTTTTTAAACATGATAAAGTCAATCATCGTGCTATATGTGAAAAATGTAAGCAATAATTTGCACACACACAAGTGGTGGGACGGGGGGTTTAACTATACACTTAAGAAAGGATCACAAATCTGTATGGATACAAGCTAACATAGAAGACGAAAAAATTATAGATCCTACCATCGGTACTGGCACTCCTAGTGGATCTGGTTCTAATCAAATTCAACAACAACTTGACCCTGCTTCTGGTCATGTTTTACGCCCCTATAACAAAGATAGAGATCGTGAGAACTTAGCAAAAATGGTGGATGTCTGTGGCTTACCTTTTACTTTTCCTTCTCACCCTGCTTTTGTGCATTATATACAAGAAACTTATAACCCTGCTTTTCAAGGTTTTCCTAAGACCACGGTTAGAAATGATGTTTTTAAATTTCAAATCGAATATCTTCAGTATATTCGTTGTGTATTTTTTCACTTAGATTGTAAAGTGTCTATCACATCTGATATGGGTCGCAGTCCTAATGGTTGTGTGTTACATGTTATTGGGTTGATCATCACTAGAACATGCGAAAACGTATTATTGGTTATAAATTTGTTGATTCAAAACACACTGGAGCATATATTGCAACTACTGTTCTACAAATACTTGATTTTTATGGACTCATTGATAAAGTTTTAACTATCACCTTAGATAATGCTTCTGCTAACACAACCGCAGCAAATAGCTTAAAATCTAGACTTTGTCCAATTAATCTAGCAATTTTTCATGTTAGATGTGCATGCCATATTTTTAACTTGGTTGTAAAAGATGGACTTAATTTATTTTCTGATGCTTGTAGTAAAATACAACATGCTTGTGGCTATATTTTTCGTGCTAATAAAGCGAGTAGAATGTGAATTTGCTCAACAATGTGCTAGTGCTAACCTTCCATTTAGAAAAGTTCTAAAAGATGTTTGTACTAGGTGGAATTCTACTTATGAAATGCTTAAAGTTGCTTATGATTATCGGGTGCCTATTCCAAAGGTATTTAATATGCATAATGGTATCCCCGCTGATCAAATTGTTGATTCTGATTAGGATGAGATCAAAGAGCTCACTAAATTTTTAGAAAAAATTTACTATGCTACAAAATAATTTTCTGGTATATATTATCCCACTGTTACAAATATTATGGTATATTTGTGGAATTTCCGTTGTATCTGGTAAGTATAAAACAAATCGAACTTATGCACCGGCCATTAATGAAATGATTTCAAAATTTAAAAAAGTATTTTTTTCCCCTATTCCCGAAGTTTATTTAATTTCTACTCTACTTAACCCATCTTTAAAACTAAGAGGTGTAAAGGGACTTGTTCGTAAAATTTATGAGAATTTAGCAATTCAAGAAAATGAACAACTATCTCTCAAAGACTGCCAAGCTAGCATATATTCTTATGCTAGATCAATGTTTGATAAATATAAATCTATGGATACAACAGGTTGTGAAACTGATCCTTCTACTTCTAAGTTTAGAGCAGAAGTTTTATGGGAAGATATGAATGATATAACAGGTTTTGATTCCTCTATTGATGATGAACTTGATTCTTATCTTAATCAAGGATTGGAAAGTATTAAAGACGAAGAAGGCAAGGAACAACTTTTGTCATGGTGGAGGGAGCGTGGCAAGGCTTTTCCAACACTTTCAATAATGGCCCGAGATATCCTGGCTATTCAAGCATCATCAGTAGCATCGGAGAGTGCTTTTAGCGCGACAAGATTTCAAATTGGAGATCATAGACATGCATTAGCGGAGGACAGTCTAGAGATTTTCGTATTATTCAGAGATTGGATTAATTCAGAAAGAAGAAATCTTGGTTTTGAAAAATTAACCACTAGGGAAGAAGAAGAATACAATGAGATACTTAGCACTGGGAGCGATGACGGCATGGAGCTCATGGAACATCAATCAACATTGCCAATTCCAACAGAATGTCCGAGAGATATTATTGATAAGTTACAAAGAAGCTATATAGGAGCTTACAAATATTAGTATGATAATTTGTAATTGGCTACTAAGAGGCCTAGTTCAAACAGAACCCATCCTAGAAGGTGGCTGCGTAGATTAGGTGCTCTTCAAAAGAATTATATTTGTATTTGAGATTTGAAAGTTCTATTAATAAAATAGAAGGCTCTAAGCGTTGAATTTTTTTTATGAATTGTCTTAGTTACTTAATACTTTGAAATTATATTAAATAAATTATAACTCTATTATAAATTTATAACTACTAGAATATTTCATTACAAGACTTTTATTTTACTATTTTATAATTTTTTACTTAGTTTTCTAATTTTCGTTTTAACATTTAAGTTTATTAAATAAGTCAAAAATCTAGCCGTTACAAACTTTAAAAACATAGTAATTTTCAAAAACTAGACATTTTTAAAAAAAATACACTTAAGGCCCACGAACCCGTCCCGTCCTATCCCGTCCCATCCCGTTTGTTAGCGCGACGGGATGGGCCGACCGTTTTATCCCGTTTGTCCCGTCCCGTTTCGTCTTGTCCCGCCACCGTCCCCGCTTAAATGGCATCCCGTCCCGTCCCGTTGGACAGATACATGTGACCGAGCGAACCAACTGGCTGGCTGAATCAGCATGTGAAATCATAAAATATTGAAAGCGGAAGATAAACTAACATATGCGGATATGATGAAAGTCTGAATGATATAAATCAAGTGCGAAAACACTAATATAAGTCTGAAAATATCTGTAGCTAACATTATTGTCACGACCCAAACTCTACGTGTCGTGATGGCGCCTATCACAGAACTAGGCAAGCTGACAATCACAAATAACTACGCATTTTTAAATTGAAAACATGATGAAATAAGTTTAATAGTGAAAAATCTCATAAATAACCGATAAGAAATACCGCGACTCAATACAAAATCCCCCAAAATCCCGGTGTCACTAAGTACATTAGCTACTAAATATCAACATAGTCAAAATTTCTAATACAACTGTCTGGAAAGATAGAACAGTGCTAAATAAACTGAAAAAGAAGGAGAGTCGAGGTCTGCGGACGCTAAAGCAGCTACCTCAAAAGTCTCAAGCAGGAAATACTCCAAGTCAAGCAACCACCGTGCCCAGAAGTACCTGGATTTACACACGAAGTGCAGGGTGTAGTATGAGTAAAACCGACCCAATGTACTCAATAAGTAACAGGACTAACCTTGGGCTGAAAGCAGTGACAAGCTCAGATAGGTACAGTCCAAACCAGATAATAACAATATAGATATGACAGGAAAATGAAGGTAATAACTAAGAGAAAATGTCATAATCAATAGTACACAGTTTGATAGTTTTGGCTCAATACTGGTAAATATGCCAAGTATAGCTAACATGAGGAAAATTACATCTCTATATCTACATGTCAAATATACATGCCATGTGTAATGCAACACAGTGATAAACTCATATACTCATGCTCTCGGAGTATTCAACCTCACTCAGCATGATCAATCACTCAGCCTGCCAAACACTCAACACTCTCAATCACTCAGCACTCGCACTCACACTCGGCACTCACACTCAGCACTCAATGGTACCTGCTCTCACTGCTGGTATGTCAGACTCCGGAAGGACAAATCCTGCCCAAGCGCTAATATAAGCCAACATGGCATATTTCGGAGTGCACTCCAACCCCATCATGAATCAATAAAGCCTGCTGCGGCGTGCAACCCCATCCCATAAATATCACTCACTATCATGCCCTCGGCCTCACTCAGTCATCAATCTCTCCAGTCTCCCGAGCTCAGAAATCTCATGACAATCACCCCAAATAATGATAATATGATGTAACAACAGTGGCAATAGAGACTGAGATAAGATATGCAAATGATAGATATGACTGAGTATATAATTACAATTCAAGCAAATAATTCAATAGCAGAAATATCCTTCGTGGGTCCCAACAGAATAAGCATATAGTCTAAACATGATTTCTACATGGATTGCAGCTCAATTACTCTAACAAGTAGGAATTTCATGAATAGGAACAAGGTTTGATAACTACACGGTACCACGAAAACAACCGAGTCATAATTACCACGGTGCACGCCCGTCACCTAGCATGTGTGTCACCTCAACACTGATAACTAGGGATTTTGGTGCATTTTATACTCCCTCTTACTTATGTTTTGATTAGAAATTGGTACAAAATAGTCTCAAAAGGCTCACAAGTTGTGCTTGATTGCAAGTTTGATCAACAAAGTGACAAGATGTCAAAGTTAAGCTCAAAAAGGAGTGAAACTTGCACAAGTACCAAGACAAAACAAAGTTCAGGCAAAATAGGCCCAATGCGGCCGCATACCATTCTGTGCGGTCCGCACAAGTGAGATTCAAAGAAGGTGATTTCCAGTCCAACAGGCAATGCGGCCGCATGAGATTTAATGCGGACCGCATTGGAGTCACTGCGGCCGCACTCGATTTAGTGCGGTCCGCAGAACCTAAGATCAGAGAGGTGCCAGTTTTGGAGATTGAAGCCAATGCGGTCCACTCCATTTCATGCGGACCGCACTAGAAGCCACTGCGGCCGCACTCGATTCTGTGCGGTCCGCATTGCCTGAGTTCAGAGAGCTGGAACTTTATGTCAAGAGCCCTAGTGCGGCCGCACACCATTTTGTGCGGTCCGCACTAACCCCGCAGGGGTATTTTTGTCAAGATTTTTCAGCCTAGTATAAATAGCTTCTTTTCCATTTTTAGGAAGGCAGATAGTTAGTACAAAAAGCTGCGCTTGTGGGTTCGAATATTTTAGCTGTTTTGAGTAATTTTAGCTTCATTTCAACATTGAATCTTCAAGTTTAATTTAGCAATTAATTAATATGAGTTCTTCTTCATCTATTTCTTTGTTTTTGTCTCTAATTATGAGTAGCTAGACCCGTCAGCTACGGTTGTGGCTCAACCCTAGTGTGGGTAATTGATGGGTCTTGTATTTTAGGGCATGATTGACTATGGGTGTTTGATATTTAGGCTAATTTAATGTTTTATTGCTAAATTAGTGGTTGCAAACACTAGTTGGTGTTTAGTTGACTTTTGCTCTTCTTGAGAAAGAGAGCCTAAGTCTCTAAAATTAGTCCAACAAGGAATTGGGGCGTACTCAAGAGAATTGATAGCCCCAATTAAAGGGTTAAACCGAGAGATCGTAATACCCGACTTGAACCTTAATTGCTTGTGCAAATTTGTATAGCCAATTCGGGCAAAATCACTCGAACTACCGAGAGGTATAGAGTGAGTAGAATCGAGCAATGGTTATATTATATTCCCCAAATGTGTCAATCTAGCTTTAGATCCAAGAATTCGTCAATTGACCACCTAGGCGAAAGTCACTACCCTAGTGCCTTTTAATCATTTGAACAACTCGCAATAGCTTAATCCTAGCTTATAGTAGTTTAATTGAGCATTATAGTTTATAAAATTAGAATCATAATTAAAACCAAAAATGTGTAGAAGTGCAATTTGGAGCAAATACAGAACTCCACTTTAGATAGACACCCAACTTCAATATCTAGCTCCTTGTGGAAATCGATCCCGACCCTAAATCGGGTAAAAGCTGCTTCGACCTCTCTCGCTACTTAATAGTAGTGCAGGGTTGGCCTCAATCACTTTTTGGCGCCGTTGCCGGGGAGCTAACGGTTTTGGCTATCTATCTAAATAGATTTGTGTTTTGTTCTTCTATTCCTTCTTTGTTACTAAATTGTGTGTGTCAATACTTCAGGTACAAAATGGCATTAAATGCTAATGACCCTCTTGGAAACGTGATTGCGGGGGAGGAGGTTGATGACAATGGAGATGAAGAGGTGCCTCTTGTACCTCAAGGACAGCGTAGAGGCCGCCAGGCCAATGCAAATGAGAACATTCCAGACCCTCCTCCGCCATCTCCAAGAGCGGTTCCTCAAGTACTCCCAAACCAAGGCTATGCAAGTGCAATTGTCCCACCCCGAATCCGGGTGGACAATTTCTAAATTACTAATGTGATGTTGACATTGCTGGAGCAGCGTGGGTACTTCACGGGCGCTGCCACTCAAAATACTTACAAACATCTCAAGGGGTTCGTGGATACCTGTTGGGGGAGCAAACAAACCAATGTGTCCGAGGATGCACTTCGATTGAGGCTCTTCCCATTCTCACTCAGATGAAGGCATTGGATTGGCTTGAACGACTTCCCAAGCATTCCATCACAACTTGGGATAAGTTGGCGGATAAATTCATTGCCAAATTTTTCTCACCGGGACACATGGCAGCACTACGGGATGAGATCTTAGCCTTCAAGCAGGAGCCCACCGAACCATTACACGAGATTTGGGAGAGATATAGAACTATGGTGAAGGAATGCCCCAACAATGATATGACAGAGGCGATAATACAACAGATCTTCTACCGGGGTATCAATACAACAAATCAATGCATAGTGAATCAATTGGCTGGGGGAAATTTCATGAAGCTGCCTTATGATAAAGCTTGTGCTATTCTTGATTAGATGGATGACACATCCTCCGCTTGGCAAAGTAGAGCCAATGTGCCACAGGGTGACCCCACGGTCACTCATTTGCATAAAGAACTATATGACCATGGACAGGCTATAGCAGAACTTACAACAACAATGAACCAATTAGCAAAGGCACAGTTGCAACAAGTTCAGAATCCTCGCCAAGTAAATGCCATGGAGGGTGTTAACATGCTTGTGAACAATAGAAGACAGAGAGGTCAACAGAACTAAGGGAATTCGGATCAATTTGACAATGATTGTGGTGGATTCCAAGATGATTGTTATGATGGGCAGAACGAAGAGGTGCAATATGTGAATAATTATCAAGGCCAAAGAGGCAATTCTTCTAACCAACAACAACAGTGGAGATCCCAGGGCAATTGGGGTAACCAACAACAAGGCAACAATAATTGGAACAATCAACAACAAGGGAACAACAATTGGGGAAATCAAAATA